>NC_090652.1:96145336-96426924 GCF_040937935.1 Hyperolius riggenbachi | reverse complement strand
AAATACTAATATGTCGTCAATAGTGGGACATTTACCAGTGCCAAGACTCTAACAAGGTAGGCTCTAGTCGTATTTGCATGCTTTTGCTATGGCAGGGGCTGGACAGTGTAATGGATAAGGGCTCTGCCTCTGACACAGGTGACCTGGGTTCACATCTCGGCTCTTCCTGTTCTGCTATTCAGCAAGGAGTACTGAGGCTATACTTCCTAACATTGCTACTGCCAGTGCCTATATTGCATGCCCTAGTGGTTACAACTCAAGCACCTTGCGTCCGCCAGGCGAAAAGTGTGATATAAATGTTAATTGTCTTGTCTTGATTTTGGGACAGAACAGCGAGTATGGCTGCTGCTCAAGTGATGCATGAACAGAGGAAACAGGCCCTAGAACATTGGCCAGACTTCCCCGGACCTCCATAAAGAGATGTAGCATGTAGTAACTAATAACCATTTGTAGTGGAGATGCCAAGCCAGCATGCTGAGTAGCTGTTCTGCTCTGCTAATCTACCACAAGGGTTTTGCCTACTGGTCCCTCAAGCTGGAAAAGCTTTCTTGTTTTTTTGCATCTGTAGGTACTTATTATAACTAACATGTTTTGGACGCGGTCTTTGTCCTGCATAGCCAAACTGCAAATACTAGCTGTAAGTGCAGATGTCCTCAATGTCAGTCCATTAATGAACAACAAATATATCAAAACTGGTAAAATAGAGGCGCCAAAACAGGATAAGATCAATTAAAATCCGGTTAAAAGGAAGGGGTGGGTGGATCCACTACCTTCACCAAAATGACCAGGCCAAATCCAAGCCAAAAGTAAGACAAATAACGTATTTATTGGTCTCCAAACATAGTGCTTTTTTTTTTTTTTTTTTTTTTTTTTTAACGCGTTTCACGGGCACACATCCCGCTTCATCAGGCAATTTGAGGTAGGAGAACACTGAAGGGAAGAAAAAGGAGAACGATGCTAGGAGGTACTCAAGCAATTTTACAGTATTAAATCACATTAGTCTTATAACGATCCACATCAAAATTCCATTAGATACTGTGAACAATTTGTTGTAAAATCGATAAAGGTGCCCCTGTTAAGTTATAGACTCATGTATTCATCATGACCTTATAAAGTATAATGTCCATCAACCTCTGTAGCAGACATTGTTCGTATCAATTTATACAGTAGTTGAATGAAATGTTGTACATGCACGGCGGCATGTGAAAGCAATGAGATGGGGAGAAAAAACCATTATCACTTACCAATGCTGGTGCATCCAAGAGCTAGAGCGCCTCTGTAGAGCGAGACTGCTCTCTTCCAGGTGCTTTTGTATAGTGGCAAGAGGCTGAATCTCCCGCCGGACGACTTGGAGAACCGGAAACTGCTGTGACGTGTGGGACGCAGTATGCGTCATGAGTACCCTGGCCATAGGCGAGGATAGGGCCGCAAGATGTGTCGGATAGGTCGCATCTAAAAGACGCAATTACGCCTGAAGCGTGTGCGTCGTGACGTCAGTGTCTGAATGGGGGAGGATGTCAGAGGTAATACCAAGAGATGGTGGCGCATGCGTATAGGCGATGGTAAGCGCCCCCATCCCCATATCTAGTAAGGGCAACTTGCCCTACTTGCTAAATGGCATAATAGACGTAAATATAAGTAGGGACCTCACATCTTTATACTATGTACCTCTATGAAAGGAGGAAACAGTTTTCAGGCAGGAGGTGAATCAAAAAGATGTAGTGTTGGTAAACACAGCGTATATCGCTGTAACATCTAGTGTAAATATAGCTGTGAAGCTATCTAAAAGTACTACTGCCATCCAGTGGTTAAAGGTTATATTGCATATATCTTGGAACAATTTTAGAGTGTGATATATATTTATTTTAAAGGAGTTCATGGGGTTGTTTTCTCTTTAGCCATTTCAACTTAAATACTTTGTATGTGAGTTTCATGATGCCCCTTATTGTTATTAGTAAAGGTCAGGCATTGATGGTTGATAGGATAAACCTTTAGTGTGCTCCCTTATTCTCATTTAGTATAATCTTAGTACCTGTAAATGGGGGGATATACTTAAATACACATAAAAACATAAGGAGACATAAAATGCATAAAATACAAAGTGTTGCAAAGTTTATAAAAAAGGAGGTATGATTAAAAAGAGAGGACTGTAGTAAAATCGTATAGGTATATTGGCTTAATATAGTTTTTCCAGCACTTCGTTCAGCCCTTCCGGAGCGAGGGTTCTTAGTGTCTGGATCCAATACATTTCTTTTGTCCGTATCGCCTCAGAAATAACTGTGGTTTGTATGCGATCAATGAGCGTGACCCTAAGGAATTTGGGATCACCATTGTGATGGGTGCCGAAGTGTTTGGACACACTGTGTGAGGGGTATTTTTTGAGGATATTCCTTTTGTGTTGTCCAATCCTGTCTCTAGCCAGTTGTGTCGTACGTCCCACATACTGTAATCTGCAAGGGCAAGAAATAAGGTATATAATGTTTTTCGAAGTGCAATTTAGGTTATGTTTGATGTGAAATGATGTGTTGGTAGTAGTGGAACAGAATCCTTCTGTAGTGTCCACAAACTGACAAGCTGTGCAACGTGGATGGTTGCATGGAGAAGAGCCTAAAATAGTTGAGTCAGTATGGGGTATATTCACGGTGGAATCGGATCTCATTTTGCTGGGGGCCAAAAGTCCACGTAAGTTTGGGGCCCTTCTGAACGTCAGGAGGGGATCTTTGGGTAAAGTGGATCTCAAATGTGGGTCCTGTGATAATATTTCCCATCTGTTTTTTAAAATGGATCGAATTTGCGTATGTTGGGTACTGTATCCTGTGATGAATCGTGGAAAAACCGGGTAGTCCAAAGATTTGTGTATTGTCTCATTAATGTGTGGGGTGACCATAGCTTTATATTTGGCGTCTTGAATAAGTTTTTTTGGATACCCTCGTTCCAAAAACTTGTTTGTTAGAACCGTCGATTGGATTTGAAACATAGAAGGATCTGTGCAATTACGGAAGATCCTGCGGTACTGACAGTAGGGAGTGTTGGTGGTCCACGGGCGGTGATGGAAGCTGTTGAAATGTATGTAATTGTTCGAATCTACTGTTTTGAAGTGTGTTTTGGTCTGGATGGTTGCCCCTTGTGTGTAGAGCACCAGGTCTAGGAACTCTATAGATGTGGGGTGATGTTGGGTAGTAAAGGTGAGACCTGCTGGATTAATATTAAGATATTCTAAAAAACTTGGAATAAGGGTGAGCTCGCCCTTCCAAATAAGTATAAGGTCATCTATGTACCTTCTGTAGAACACAATATTTTTGAAATAAGGACTTTGTTCGTTGAATTTAAGTAATTCCAAATAACCCATCGCTAAATTTGCATATGAGGGTGCGAAGGAGCTCCCCATGGCTGTACCCGTAGTTTGATGGTAGAAACTATCTGTAAAAGCAAATACATTATGTTGCAGGATGAATTCTGCACAATTTGTCAAAAAGTGTTGTTGTGTGAGGGGCATCTTGGGGTTGGTAGCTAGATAATGGTCCAGTGCCCTGAGTCCAAAGGAATGTGGGATGTTGGTGTATAGTGAAGAGACGTCACATGTTAGCCAGCAATAATCGGTCTTCCATGTGACGTTTTTCAGTAGACTAATGAGGTGTTGGGAGTCCTTGAGATAGGATGGTAATAATCGTACTAACGGTTGTAAATGTGTGTCGAGGAATTTTGATAAGTTGCTTGTCATAGAATCTATTCCAGATATAATAGGTCTGCCGGGAGGATTGATGAGGTTTTTATGAATTTTCGGAAGGTAGTAAAAAAATGGAGTTTTTGGATGATGGTTAATGATAAAATTGCGTTCATTTTTGGTGATCATGTTATTAAAAAAGGCTTGGTTAATGAAAGATTTGAGCTTGAGATTGAATGTAGGAGTGGGATCTGTATTGAGCTTCGTGTAGTGGAGAGGGTTATTCAGTAATCTGTGGGATTCTGCAATGTAGTCTGCTGTGTTAAGAATCACTATGCCCCCTCCTTTGTCTGCAGGTTTGATAATGATTTCACGGTTGTTTCTAATTGAGTTGAGAGACTTTTGTTCCGGTTTTGTAAGGTTGGACCTGGGGGGTTGGGAGTCGAGATCTAATTTTTGAAGGTCACTGAGGACTAACGTATAAAAGGTTTCGATAAAGTTACCCTTTGAGGCTGTGGGGTAGAACCTGGATCTGCCTTTCAACTGAGTGGTGATGAATTTTTCAGTGGCCATGTCATTGGAATTGACCAGATAGGTGGGATGTTGATCATTATTAGTGAGGATGAGGTTGTTGGCAGTGTCTGATAGAGTGGATTGATGTTGCTTAATGGCAAAATGTCTTTTTAATGTTAATTTACGTATATAGGAGTTAAGTTCCGCAAACAGTTTGGACATTTGAGACGTGTTGGTAGGGCAAAAGGACAGCCCTTTCTCTAATAACTGGGTTTCTGCCTTGGATAATGTATGATTAGATAGATTGAATATGCAACGTGTTTGTGTGGAATGTTCTGTTAGCGTGTTAGTGATTGTGTGCGGTTTCTTTTTTCTTGTCCCTCTTTTCCCTCTTTTTCTGACTCTGGGAGCAGTCGTTTGAGTTTGTGTTTGGGTTGGAGGAATACTCTCGATGTGGTTGGGCTGGATAAAGGTAGGACCAGGGTGTTTTGTGTGATCATGGAGGGTAGGTCTAAAAAAGAGGACGTTAGTGTGTTGGCTGGGCTGAAATGGTTAGTGATAAGACTAGGTTTCGTCTGTGGGCCCATGGTAGGGGTGCATCTGATGGGTGGAGATGATGTGGGGGGCGGTGTATTGTGGACGCTGAACTGCGAGAGTCCTAATGCGTCTTCATCTGTCTGCTCGTCGCTGGGGGCTAAGTGTGTCGGTTGAGTTGAAATTGGTGTCTCCCCCGTGTGGTGGGGACCTGAAATGGCCAATGTGTCTGGAGGGTGTCCATTATGAAAGGTGCAATGGGGTGTGTTGTCGAACTTTAAATGGTTATTAATTGTGGTAGTGGAGGGGGTCAGTGGTGAACTGACTTGTTTTTTGGGCTTAGTTTTGACGGGTTGCAGTTTCTTATAGAGCCCTGTCTTTTTCGGAGGAGGGAAAGGCTTGGGGTTCTGATAGAAAATTTTCGTTATGTCTTTTTCAAACATAGCTTTGGTAGAAGTGCCAGAATGTGCGAAACTGAATTTTGGGGTTGGTAGGCTTTGGTCCTTAATTTCTACAGGTAAAGGGGTTTTGACTTGGGGTGTATTTGAAGGGACCAATCCAGGAGGGGGGATCCACGGGGGTGGAGGGAAGGGTGGAAAGCGTGGTGGAGGTGGGGGTAGTGAGGGGGGTGGGATGTGAAGACTCATGAGTGGTGGTGGAGGTGGTATGGGGTGCTGTGGTAGTCTAGGGAAGGAGGGGGGAAAATTCGATTTCCTTTCCCTTTCTCTATTTTCGGCATAGGCTAATCTATCGCGATTAAGTTTCTTTAATTTAGTGTCTATAGTGTCAGCCTCGAATTTCTTAAGACGTGCTACCAAGTTGGACATGAGTGGATGATACTGTTTATTTCTGAGGTGTGTGGACAATATATCTTTGTGATTTTGAATAGTGGGTTGGAGTTCCTCCACTAACTTTGTGCGTTTTGAGATTATCCTCTCCATCATCCCCCCTGTACAGGTTTCGAGATAAATATACCAATCTTCTGTAAATACAGTATCTTTGGGAAAAGCCGTTAGTGTTTTTATTCGAATGCCATCAGGCGAGATTTTTTCTGCAATGTATGTTTGTTGCATGGCTATATCTGCAATGTTGAAAAACTCATCCTTTAGGGCTTGTTCCAGTTTGTTGAAGATGGGTCTTAAATCCACATCTGGTTCGGTAATCGCAGGGGGTGGGTCCAAGGGAACATCTTGTGCTGGTGTCGTGGGAAGAGGTTTGAATTGGGCTAGCAGATGTTCCCTATGAGTGACACGCATATCAATAAAGTCCATGTTGTCGGCTGCAATCGGTATAAACTCTCTGTTGACGTGGCAACGAGGAAGGAGTATGCTTAAAAGACAGGAAACAAAAGACCGAGAGCCAAATCTGGTGTAGTATGTTTGACCAATATGAGAAAAATTGTAGTTGAGAATATACTCACAAGTGTGGGTCACCACGCAGGCGACCACTGAAATAGCAGGTGGGGAGAATTATAACCTGACCCCACTCAGGTATAAAAAGTCGCTCTCTATAGGAAGAAAAATGGGGATACACCCCTCCACCAAGGGTGGACAAAATGTAAAACTGGTAAAATAGAGGCGCCAAAACAGGATAAGATCAATTAAAATCCGGTTAAAAGGAAGGGGTGGGTGGATCCACTACCTTCACCAAAATGACCAGGCCAAATCCAAGCCAAAAGTAAGACAAATAACGTATTTATTGGTCTCCAAACATAGTGCTATGCTATGCACTATGTTTGGAGACCAATAAATACGTTATTTGTCTTACTTTTGGCTTGGATTTGGCCTGGTCATTTTGGTGAAGGTAGTGGATCCACCCACCCCTTCCTTTTAACCGGATTTTAATTGATCTTATCCTGTTTTGGCGCCTCTATTTTACCAGTTTTACATTTTGTCCACCCTTGGTGGAGGGGTGTATCCCCATTTTTCTTCCTATAGAGAGCGACTTTTTATACCTGAGTGGGGTCAGGTTATAATTCTCCCCACCTGCTATTTCAGTGGTCGCCTGCGTGGTGACCCACACTTGTGAGTATATTCTCAACTACAATTTTTCTCATATTGGTCAAACATACTACACCAGATTTGGCTCTCGGTCTTTTGTTTCCTGTCTTTTAAGCAAACAAATATATCAAGTTTATGGCTGCCCATAGACATTTGCAGGTGTCTGGAAGTGGATGTGTAAATCCCTGGGTAAAAAAAGCATTTTGTTCTTACAGCTACAAACATGTACTCCAAAGCATGTATGTTCATTTTTTTAGAGATGGGAAGGCAATAAGATTATTAGAGGGAAAACAATAACTGTCATATAAAATATTTCAAAACACCTAATCATTAGTTTCTCTGAGAACAGCTGGCCACCACTATATGCCTGTATTCTGGTATGAGTAGCTTAGAACAGAACTGGGGTCCTCGTTTCATTTTCTGCCAGTAACAGGATATTCATTTCCTAACAGTAACATGATTTCCAAACAGTAACATGTTCTTCCTGTGTTGCTATGGAATTTTTATAGCCCCTTTAGTCATCCTTTTAATGACTCATGCTGTCTTCTCTCCTGCAGGGTTTAGAGGCTTAGGCTAAGTTCACAGTGGGACATTACAGTCGCGCGTTAAAACAACATTTAACGCAGAATAACTCACTGCAATGAAAAATCAATGCCCTGTTCACAGTGCACACGTTGCATTGGTGTCTAACACTGCACGTTAAGTAAAAGTACTGCATGCAGTGCGTTATACACGTTATTAGCTGCGTTGGACTGTTTGCACATGCTCAGTAATGACTTGGAGACATACTTTTCATTGCCTGTATTTTTTACTGTATCTGCTGTATGCGCCGGTAACGCTGCGTTGCCACTTTTTGGGCGCGTTGCGTTGTAAGCTTGCGGTGCGACTTTAACGTGCACTGTGAATCTAGCCTCAGACAGCATCAGTCATTAGAAGACAGGAGGTGAGGAATAATCATAGGGCAATCAGTAGGTTTAGCTGTGACTGTTAGAACTGCAGTGTCCATGTGACTGCATACTACTGTTGAAAAGATTTTCAAAGTAATAAGATATAGCAGTGGCTATGTAACAGTGGCTTCTCATGCATGGATCCACTACAGAGTCACGCTAAAGGACTTTTTTACCTGATGAAGTAGTCTTTGACCAAGTAAAATGTGCCCTTCATTTTGTCAATGCGCGGTGTCCTTTTTAAGTAAATGTTTACCACCTTCAAATTAAAGATAGAGGGAGGTGTTTTAAGGTAAAGAAGTTTAAAAGGTAAAGAATACTTACCACACTGGTGACACAATCTAACAGGAAAATAGCTTTATTGGGATAAAACACACATTGGACAGTGCACTTTACTGTAACAACCACTTTCTCAGGTCAATATAAGTGTCTTGAGGGAAGTGCAGTTTGGCTGAGAGGGTGGTTTGACCCACCGCACTCAAACGTCTTTACCATGGTTGCCATGCTGCAGCCTGGATTTGTGAGCACTCTATTCAATATTTATTGCACAATCTCATTTTATTAACCTACTACACCATAAGGGTCTCCCTGTTCCCTCTTGTGTGTTTTGTGTGTGTTTTTTTTCACATACGTATTCTGGAGCATTGAACCAGGTTACACAGCCTCTCACCTTACCTCCTTCAAATGTTTCATAGCTTTTAGTTTATTGTCAAGGCTAAATTTATACTTTTTGCATGCAATGGCTTCCTCTGTATGTGCAGCTGCGCTCCCTCCCTCTCCCCCATTCGGTTATTATTATTATTTTTTGTATTTATAAAGCGCCAACATATTACGCAACGCAGACCCTCTTCTGTGTGTACTGCAGCCCCTCTCTTTCATGAACAGCTCCCTTAGGCATCATTTGCCCTTTTTCACGAGTTGATCTCCATTTTCAACCTCCTCTTTTATATGTAGCAACCCCTCTTTCATGTTTAGGTGCCCCTTTGGACTGCAGCCGCCCAAGGCCTGGGCCATTGTGGCCTTTCCAGAAATCCAGCCCTGTTTATTATACTTTACAAGCAGTCCCCCGTTTACTAAGAGGTTTCATACCAGGAGGTACTTACAACAGTTTATTCAATACTTTACCGTAACAACAAAATGTGTAATAACAAGAAGAGGACAGAACATTTTGTCCATAAGGACAACTTTGTATGTATGAGAAGCTTTTGTAAGGAGGGGACTATCTGTACTCTGGGTGCTTCTGATTCTGTTGTGGTGTGCCTTGTTCTCCTGTCACAGCATCATGCATGCAATGTGCACCTCTGCAGCACAGTGTTATCTACACATTTCATACAGCCCTCCCAGAATCCTTTTTGCTGACAGGCAGATCTAATCGCTCTGTCATTAGTCATTTGTAGCTCTCATTTTTTTTATCTAGATGAACTCAAGTTAAATAATATAAACAGACTGAATAAATATAAAAATGTTTTAGTAAAGCTCTTGTCCTTAACTGCCAGTACAAATACACGCTAATACTGCTATGGACGGGAGCGCTGGAAGCTGCACAAACACGCCGCGCCAGCACTGGCCTATATCACAGAGAAACAATGGAAATTGGACATGGTTTTCCAGCAGGACTCAGCCAGTGATTGCAGCAGGAAAACCTATAGCCGTTAAATTGCTCCCCGACGTGGCTTTAAATTACTAGATGTAGCAACTGATATCTTGTGTCCTCCAAGTCAGAACACTCTGATTTCATCTGAAAACTTTGTATGGAGGTCGAGAAGCCACTGGTTAGTTAAAAAGGCACTTGGTAAAGGTTTCCAGGAGCCGCAGCCAGGTGTAGCTTACAAGGGTGGAACCATTGGAGATTAAATAACTGACAAAAAAAAATATTACAGCATGTGTCCCGTTGGCTAAAGTCAGGGCTTGAAGGCTTCTATATTTAGCAAGCTGACCTCCACTGATCTGGGTGCTCCATTTCCTCTCATAATCCCCATGCAAACTTGGTTAATCAAGTTCAACACAAAATTACTACTAGTGTAAATGGATGCTAATAATAGAAAAAATACCTAGTTAGAGGAAAGCCTCTGAATAGTCCAATAGTCGGAATAGTTGCTCAAACTTGGTTGTCCTATTGTGTAGGTGTGGTTGTACTTACATAAGTGCAGTACGGCCACACTCATGCACAAAGGGGAGCACTGTCACAATCTAAAACAGGGTCCCAGACAAAAGGCGGGTGGTCTTGGGGAGGATGTGGGAAGCCAATGGAGGATCCAGAGGCTTCCCTCTTCATAAGTAAGTAGTGGATTATTTTCATCTGCCTTGAATTCACTTTATCAGTGGTATACCCAGCAGAAATATACAGTAAATACCTGTTTGATAACACTATTAGATGACAGATTAAATATTTATCAAGTTGTACCCATCTATCATAAATCCAGCCAACTCCCATGATGCATTGCACACACTAATAAATTCAGGAATAAACACAAATCAGCAGAATTTTCATGCAATCCCTAGCTAATGGATTCTTCTCCTTCCACCAAAGATGAGTGAACATGGCAGCGTACAACCCAGTTTCCCATATAAAGTAACCCCACGCCAACAATATACATTTAAAGAGAAACCGTAACCAAGAATTGAACTTCATCCCAATCAGTAGCTGATACCCCCTTTCCCATGGAAAGTCTATTCCTTTTCTCAAAGGGATTATCAGGGGGCTCTGTATGGCTGATTTTGAGGTGAAACCCCTCCCACAAATGTCAGCTCTTCACAGCTCTGAGGTCCTGTGAAAGCCTTGTTGCATTGTGGGAATTAACAGCTGTTTCCAACTGCCAAAAAAAGCAATCAGCATCTCCTTCCACTGGCATCACCTGCCAGTAGTAAAAATGTCACCATGTGATAAATGTCAGAATGTAAATCAGGGAGAGAAAAGATTTTACAATGGGCAAACACTGCCTAAATCATTTATACATAATTATTGTAAAAAATAAGCACTTTTTTTATTACATTATTTTCACTGGAGTTCCTCTTTAAGTAACAAAATCACTTTGGATTTATCTCAGCCAAAATGATTGTAACTCATTGTCTTGTCTGAACAAGGTGTGTATCGGTGTTCCCTAATGTCACTGGTCTCCCCTGTAGGGTCCTCCAAGACAGATCACGGTTGTCTGACACCAGCTGTTTCTCTGGGAATTTCAACAGAACTTCCCACAGTAGGGTGCCACTTGTACATCCTCTCCATCTCTTCTCCATAGAGCAGAATAAGCTACTCAGCTGGGAGCCCGGCAGTAAGTCTGTACAGCTCTCACACTTCATCTGCTGCTTGAAACAATTTTAAAGATTGCTTTGGATGACAGACATTGTATATGTGTATGTAGCTTTAGCACAAAATAATATGGTATATAGAAAGTTAAGAACCAACTTGGTCCCCCTTGACCCTGGCTCCCATAGGAGATACTGGCCCCCAAAGGAGATTTCTATGGTTGGTTAATGCAATCCCCTTATACTTCACTGATGCTAAAAGAGATTCTTCTCTTTTCCTTTCATGATGTCTGGGTGGTGCTGCAGAATTGCTGGGCAGGGCTCGGCTCACTCTAGATTGCTGTGCATTGCCCAGAGGCTCTGTGCTGTTCAGTGTGCCAGGTCAGCAAGAAGACAGCCAGTATATAGATATCAGTTACTTCTGCTGTGCTGAAACACAGTTTATGCGGAAAGTTACTGCTCCTCTCCTGTGTGATGACAGAATATTGTACTTTCTTGCTGGCAGATACATATGCTAGTAAGAATCCATACAGTACAAACGCACGCCTCTTTAATGCTTAATCAGGTGATCTGTCAATATGTTCTTATGATCCAATATAAAACAAATAGTGGTACACATACCATGCTTTGATAAGCCGGTTCTAGCTACAATGGACCCCTGGGGCCTGATGCCCCCCTTGCAACCAAATCAACCCCAGGGCCCCTGAGCCATCTGCCAGGCCTGATCCAGACCCCCCCCCCCCATCACACAATATCACAGGGTGTCCATCATATGTCCCCTAAAAAGCCTTTTTGGGGTACCCATTATTCACCTCCTCCTCCTATATTGTGTACACACACAGCATCCCCGCTCTCATGGGTCAATATAGCTGGAAGGGAGGGGGGCACCTTGGGAACCCCCCACAGGATCTGGGGCCCTGGGGCAATTGCTCCCTTTGCCTCCTTTGCCTCTATGAAAGCACCGGCCCTGGATAAAACAGAACTTCTTTATTCTTCCACTGTAAACTAAAGACATGTCCATCACCAATTTGAGCTTTGTTTTTGGGCAATGCTGAGTTGCAAGCAGGAAATTTGGGAGACTGCAGCAAATGGACTATTTGGGCGGCCCATAGGCGGTAATACAAAATATTGACTATGACTAAGTGCCAAAAGCAGAAATTTAGGCACGGCCATGCAACCAAAATTTTTCATTTTGAAAATTATTGTTTTTTTTGAGAATTATAATTTTGTAAATTATAATTTTAAAATGTTTTGTTTTAGAAATGCAGTTTTTTGTATTTACGTTATTTGCAGCAGAAGATGGGAGTTTGAAGGTTAGGTGTCAGGAGGGGGGGTGTAGCATTGCTGTATGTGACCACGCCTTGAAACAGGATAAAACTCTGACATAACATTCAATGAAAACAGGTTTTCCAAATTTTATTCCCCTACATTATGATATTTGCTTTTGTGCACAATTAATATTGCTTGTTTACAGATCCCCATAATACAGTTTATCTGCTCTGAAAACTGTCATTGCATTATATCATATATATGCTATATTTGTATATTAAAATCTATCTAGTGAGCATTTCTCTCCCTTTTCACCCTCTGCTAAGCATGCAGCTGAGGAATGTTTACTAATTGCGGATAATAAGGAAATGTAAACAAAAGGCAATGTGATCACTTTCTTGGATTCAGAAATAAGCTTTCCAATGAAGAAGAATGTGCTGAGTTTGAAGACTGGTGCACACAATGCAATTTTCCTGTCAGATTGACAGGTCGATCAATCATTCTCAGCATGTCCGATCTGCTCCTGATCGTGAGCAGGAACGTTTTTGTGCAGTAATAATCTGACAAATGGATTCCATTCTCGATCGAGAGCAGATAGGACATGCCGGAAATGATGTAAAAATTGCATCGTGTGTTTGAATGCTGTTCTGCTACCATTTTTTTTTCTAGTAGCACATTTTATGCTGTGAGCAATCTTTTGGAGCAAAGAAAAAATGCTGAGTTTTATACTACTTTAAGGAATTCTAATTTCAATTGGTGTAGCAACATGTTTTCCCTATACTCACCGAGAAACAGTAGAGGTCACATCTGCGAAGGCTTACTGTTTCTCTCAGATGCTTTCCTCCACTCTCATACATTTCAGGGGCCTCCATGACCCACTTCCTCTCTCTCCACACCCTCATCTAAATTCATGAGGAAGCTACAAAGTTGCCAGCCTGTGAGCATGTCCACCCATAGGCTGTGCACAAATAGGTGGGCATGGACTGTCATCAAGAGGGCCAGGGAGTCGGACAGGAGTCTTGTGGTACTTCAGGCAGCTCTCGGCTATATCGGTGGCAGTGGCATCAGCAGGGGGGCTGTGGGCGATGAGGAATAAAGGCAAATTGCTTTTATTAGGCAAGTAAAGAGGTTTTTTTTTCTTTGGTACGCATTACATTTACTGTATATTCCTGCGTATAAGACTACTTTTTAACCCTTGAAAATCTTCTGAAAAGTCAGGGTTCGTCTTATACGCCGGGGTGTCATTGATGCCGGTTGATATGCCCTATCCTGTTACCGACTCTCAGATCTCCCTGCTGAGGACTGTAGTGAAGCTGCGCAGGTGCACATGTGTGAGATCTGAGAGTCAGAGAAGGAGGCAAATAGGATATAAGGGCGGGCCAGAAGGGTGAAAGAGGCGTGTTTTATGGACACAGCGCGATCTATTCTTCCATATTGCTCTGATAAACAGGGAGAGTTGACCAATGCAACCAGTAAATCACCTGTATACTGTTATATACTGGGTACCACATACAGTACAGCACCAGTATCTGTTCATACATAGCTCCAGAATAGGATTTTTATTTAATTTGGTGTGTATTGGAAGAGGTGTAGTCTTATACGGCGAGTATATCCCAAACTCTATATTTTAACTGCAAAAGTTGGGGGGCCATTTTATACGCCCAGTCGTCTTATACGCCGGAATATACGGTACTTAGAAACAGCTTGCTTACTTACCAACAAAAGCAGGGAAGAAGGATGAGTTTGGGCACACTTGAAAGTGCACTCAAGGCGATATGTGACATTATGAGATAAACGTGCCAAACATATTAATAATTGGGCTGGGGTTTTTTTTTGCTGCCTGAAAGAGTTAATTTCTAGGCATGGAAGGGACAGCTTCTGTCTTGTTGGTACCTTATCAGGAATATAGTACACTGATAAGCAAATTACAGCCATAAAAGTTTTACTTGCAGAATACAACTTCTGTGGGAAGGGAGAGATAAAATACATGAAATATTGACCTTTTTCTAACCTTTTCTGGACCGTGCTAGTTGATCTACATCTTGCTGGTGGGCTGCACGGCTCTGACAGGATGTAGAGTTCAACATCCCCGCCGCGCGGTCCCGCTGCTCTGCCCCTGCTACAGCTCGCTCGCCCTACCGTCAGTATGATGACAGAGCTCTATGAGCCTGTCAGGAGATGATTTCATTGACCCTGTGATCACTCTGAGCCAATCCCATTGGCTTACATTGATGGACAGGGTCAGGAGCCAGTGAAAGCAGCTCCTGACCGGCTCACGGAGCTCGAACACTGGCAATCCAGCGCAGGAGATTTGGGCGCAGACGGCGCCACCATGAACTGTAATAGGAATGACTGCTATAGCGGCGCACAGTGAGTAACTTCAGCGCCGTCAGAAGATGGAGCTGAAGTTACTTTTAAAACACTGTAATTCGGCCTCCAGCAATTGCTGGAAGCCGAATTATTTCATTCCCCACTATCCACGTGGACCTAGAGGGGGAATAGTAATTAACGCCACTTCGACTTGTGCAGCAGCAGGATAAGTCATACTGGCTGTATCCTGCGCCCAAGTCTCCCGGCGGCGAATTCTCTCATACGCCACGGAGCTCTGTCGTCATAGCGACAGCAGAGAAAAGGGCCTGCGGCGTTGGGAGAGCGGTGTGACTGGTGAGAGTGGTAGGGCTGTGCAGCAATTCGTTGGTAAGCACCATTTTGTGGTACCAGCAGTATCTGGTCCTTAAGGGGCCAGGCACCACTGGTATGCAATGGGTTTAAGTCATTTTTAGGAGTAGAAGGATAAATATAATTGTTTATCTCAAGTCTGACTGGTTGCTCTGAAAAACTGCCTTTGTTAAGATCATGCTTAGAATGTAGGTTTTTGACATGTAAGTTTTTTGACATTCATTATGATTAAAAAAAAGATAAATGATAAACAAATCTGTAAATGATGTTATCTACAACTAGCAGTAGCTGGTAAACACCATTATCGGGTGCATTCTATAATAGTCTGTTATAATAACACTGATATCAATGCACAAATTTACTTACCACACTGGTGAAATTGTTATCCAGGTGATGACTAAAGAAAGTAGCCAGACTCTGACTGTAACATTTGTGTGTCTCCAGCTTGCACCTGCAACCTTCATGCCCGGCGATGTCGCTTCAACATGGAACTGTACAAGCTGTCGGGGAGGAAGAGTGGCGGTGTATGCCTAAACTGCAGGCATAATACAGCAGGCAGGCACTGTCACTACTGCAAAGAGGGCTTCTACCGAGATGTCAGCCGGCCCATCACTGACCGAAGAGCCTGCAAAGGTAAGGCAGGTGTCTAAGCCTTTGAAGGTTGCTTATTTTAATTTTAAACTGTGAAAATACTACATTTGCTTTAGAAAACTGTTTTGCATAATGTTTTGTTATTTTTATTTATTTGTTGGGAATTTTTTTTTGCAAAAGTCACATATTATTCTTGCATCTCAGCACAGTTCAGCATTGTACAAGTTACCGCAGTGACGCCTATGCCGCTAACAGGTTTACAAGCGGTGCTCCCTGCGCATTGCAACTTTATGTAGTTTACTGCATCTGGCCCAAAGTCACATATTAGATTTCCTTGCAGGACAAAAAGTTAACATCTCACAATCATAGATGAGGATTATGGTGAAAGGGAAATGTTGTAGACTAGACAATGCAGTAGTTGACTACAATACATGCTTATACACAAACAAGTTGCTCATGCCATAGTTTTTAGCAGTCACATAGGATAATATTAGCAGCAACCGCTCAGAGACTTGATGTAGATTCAAAGTCTCTCCTTTGTTGCTGTCCTTATTACGTAATATGATTCAGCAAGTGCAGGAATGGAAGTTAAGTTTAGGATTTACAATTAGGGTGTTTATAAATGTCAAAAGTTATTATAACAGTTAAGGTAGCCATACACTGGTCGATTTGCCATCAGATCGACCAACAGACAGATCCCTCTCTGATCGAATCTGATCAGATAGGGATCGTATGGCTGCCTTTACTGCAAACAGATTGTGAATCGATTTCAGCCTGAAACCGATTCACAATCTGCTGAGCTGCTGCTGCCGGCGCTCCCGCCGCCCGGCATACATTACCTGAGGCTGTCTCCCGGGCGTGATGTCCCCGTCATGTGGCACCTCCGGCTCCGGCATCCGCATAGAACTTACGCTATCACACCAGTGACAGCGGAAGTTCAAATAGAGCGCCCTCTATTTGTACTTCCGCTGTCACTGGCATGACAGCGGAAGTTATAAGAGGATGGCGTAGGTGCCATGACGGGAACAGTGACGGATGGGATGCCCGGGAGCCAGCCTCAGGTAATGTATACATGCGTCAAAATGTCCCGAATCATACGACGCAAGCGACGCGCTCCCTACCAGCGGGCGATCGACGGTAATTTCCCGCGCGGCGCGATCGACGGACCGATTGATATCAGGAGGAAATCAATCGGTCCGATGCGTTTAGCGCAAACTATTTGACAGCAGATTCGATCCCAGTGATCGAATCTGCTGTCGATCGGCGGGAAATCGGGCCAGTGTATGGCCAGCTTAAGTGTAAGGTTTAGGGATAAGTCTGTACCCACTGTATCGCATGAGCAGCTGAATACCAAAGGGAAACTGCAGCAACAAATCACCATCGATAACAAGCTGAATCGCTTGGGGACTCTTATTCACTATTAAAATGTATTTCTATCAGAATAGGAAGTGAGTTATCTGTAGTGCAGCCAGATGCCCCTTTATAAAAAAAAATTAAATAGCCAGGTCCCCCCAGATAAAATAAAGGAAATGTAAAGTCATCCTGTGCATCCGAGGAGTACGAAGGAAATGGCCGCCGGGAGACTTGGATGCAGGATACAGCCGATATATGGCTCACCCTGCTCCTGCACAAGTCCCGGCAGATAACTACTAAATACTACTATCACGTGGATGGTAGGGAATTATACAGTTTGGCTCCAAGCTATTGCGGATGGCCGAATTACAGTGTGTTAAAAGTAGCTTCAGCTCCATCCTCTGACGGCACCGAAGTTACTATTACGGTCTATGGTGGTGCTGGCTGCGCCCAAATCTCCTGCACTGGATTCCTTATGTTCGGCATTCGAGACCCTCCAGCCAGCAGCAGCCCCTTGAAAGCTGGCCAGCCACGCTCCTTCTAGTTGCACCCCTGTGCATAGCAGTGTTCTGCGCATGCACAGTACTGGAAAAACAAGCAATGGGAGCGTGATCAGGAAGCCTACAGCTCGGGGCTGCACATGCACAGTAGCCTCCAACTGGCCGTGACCGGTCAGCTTTCAGCATGTCGCAGCTACTTGCTGGAGGGTCGTGGAAGGACGGCATAGGAACAGGATGACTGCAGGGGGCCTGCAAGATGCCCCAGGTAAGTGACTGAAGTAACTGTTTTTTTTTTTTTTTTTTTAGACTTAAGTAACACTTAACACTAAATAGCCATGTGTCCTTAGATATCTGTATCAGGTAGCCAGATTTGCACTAGCCTTCAAGTTACCGGTACTAGGTAGCTATGTCGGTAACTTCTGCATATTGCCGCATGGGTAAGGTGCAATCACATCCAGCCTGGCAATCATGATTGCAACTGGAATACTAAGCAAAATATTTCATATTCCAGTCCTTCAGCTTAGTAAACTAGGCCCACAGATTTAGAAGTAAAGGTAAAATTACCAGTGGCGTAGCTAAGGAGCTATGAGCCCCGGTGCGAGTTTTACATTGCCCCCCTTCCCCCAGTACTCTATACATAACGACTGATACTCACCAAAACCTGCCAAAGGCAACCACAGTATCAGAGGTGCAAGAAGGGGATGGGGAACAGCTTGTTAATCATTATAATTCAAAGCATTTATATAAGTGATCATTAGAAGCAGAGGACCAATAAAGGGCTAATACTGCAGTTGAGGGAGGGCCCTACGGGGCCCCTCTGGCCCAAGGGCCCTGGTGCAATCAAGATCTCTGCAACCCTTATTGCTTCGCCACAGAAAATAACAGAAGAAAGGATGCCAAAGAGAATACAAACACAAAAAGAGAAGTCAAAGTAGAGAGGTGCTTCATGTAATGAGGAATCAAGGTCGTCAGGTAAGCCACTCCAGGATATTAAAAACTAGGTGGTATAAGTGTGAAGGAACAAATCAGTTGTCATTAAAGCAAGAAATTAGAAAAGCTAGATACTTACCTGATCCAGAGGCTTCTCCAATCCTTGAGCCCACCGCTGGTTGCTGGGACCCTCCTCTCCTTTGCACTGACAGCCTTCAGTAGCACAGAGGAAAAAGCCATGCTACTACACAGGCATGGGCCGTCTTGCGCCTGCGCAGTGCCAGCGCCCTTGTACATGAACAGGAGCACTGCCTCACAAATCTATTTCACAACTTGGTGAATAGGTTCAGAGGGTCCCAGTGCCGGAATGGTGAGGGTAACCGTTGGATTATCTAGAGGCATCTGTCTACTGAGGTAAGTATTTAAAGGGACTCAGAGCTGGATTAAACAAAATGTTTTATACATACCTGGGGCTTCCTCCAGCCCCATATACATGGATCGCTCCCACGCCGCCATCCTCAGTCTTCCCGCAGTTCCGATACCGGGTCCCCGCACTTCTGTCAGTTGTGCCAGTCTACGCAGGAGAAGGGCACCCTCTATGTATCTCTCCATCAGCTGTGGAGATATACGCAAACAGCACACTTCACTTACGTCAGACTGACTCTGGCTGACGGAAGTGCGGGGACCCGGTATCGGAGCAGCGGGAAAACTGAGGACGGCGGCGTGGGAGCGATCCATGCATATGGGGCTGGTGGTAGCCCCAGGTATGTATAAAACATTTAGTTTAATCCAGCTCTGGTACACTTTAACTTTTACTTTATTTTTGCCTTCAGGTACACTTTAACTCCGATCCAAGCCAGTCATATTTTTACTTCTGTGAAGTTGAGGGAAGGAGACTTTCAGACTTCAGCTGTGGCCTTACTAAACTACAACACAGATTATTGTAAGAGGATGAAATTAGCATTTTGTAAGGCGATTAGGTGTTTGCTACTAATCACTTATTTACAAATTGTGGGGCGTTAATACACACTCTAATGAGATGGTATAGAGCCATAAATGCATTTGAAAATATGTAGACTGCTGTAGAAATGTGGTAATGCCAAAGTAAACCTGCAAGAAAGTAGAAAGCTGAAAAGCTGCTCAGTGTGCCCCCTAGAGGCCAGTTTTCTCAACCTTATCTCTCAATGAAGGTCCATAGTTCACAAAACTGTGATGAGGAAAGAATTACAGGAGAAAAGTAAACAGCTTATTATTAAAAAATGCAGTAAAAAAAAAAAAAAAAAGTCCCAAAATTTCACATTGGCATTTGGTTTCAAAAGTATTTTCATTTAACATCTTTGTAACAGTCTAATTATGCTAGGTACACATAATACAATTTTCTGGCAGATTTACCTGCCAGATTGATTTTTTCCAACATCTCCAATATGAATTTCAATCAATTTTCCGATCGATTTTCATAGAAGTGAATGGAAATAGATTGGAAAATAAAGTGGAAAATCTATCAAAATTCAGATCGGACATGTTGGAAAAAATCGATCTGGCTGGTAAATCTGCCAGAAAATTGTATCGTGTGTACCTAGCATACGACTACCAACCAGAATCTTAGTTTAAAAGTGGCCATACATCTTTTGATTTTGCAGCCGATCGACCATCCAATTTGATTATTATTAAATGAAAATTGGTGCCACAACAAGCATGACCGATCGATTATTCAATCAATTTTGGATCAGACATGCTGGGAAATCTCGGGCTGATTGCGTGTGAGGTGGTACCAGCGTGTGACACTTGTGATCGACACTATCCCTCCCAACAGTTATATGTACCCCCACCCCTTCCCAGTGCAAATGCATTAAAATACTCCCCCTGTCACGCCACCACGTGACTAATGGCATATAGCAAGTGGGATAAATATGTGACATCACACACGTGCCCCATGTGCTAGAACTCCAGCAGCCATGTGGGGCATCAATGCTGAAGTACGGCGGGCGGTGTGATAGGTAAAGTATCTTTATGCACGGGCACTGGGTGCACATAGAACATTTGTAGGGACCCCACCGGAGGCAGCGTCACAAAGCTGATTCCTGAGAGATCTCATGCTGAAAAAAAAAAATCAGGCATCGGCCTGCGGTGTATGGACAGCCACAGATCAGTGTTGCCAACCTTTCACGTTACTTTTTACGGACAAATACCTAAAAAATTACTGACAAAAGATTGTTTTTACTGACAAAATCCCAAGCGCAGCGCGCAAAAAAAAAATGGGCGTGGTCATGCAACAGAATGTGGGCGTGGTCATGGGTGGGGCCAAATATACATGATTTTAGTAGTGCTGTAAAAAGTCTGCCGGGGAAGTGTGAGCTCTGCCATAGTGTTTCCCCCCCTTCCCCCAAAATACATGTAATCTTACAGCATTTCACCAAAAAATCCACGTAAAAATACAGATAATATGGCAGTGGTTCCCTAAAAATAGATCTAATCTGGCAGCAGCGATTCCCCCAAAATACACATAATCTGGCAGTAGTTCCCAAAAATACACTTAATCTGACAGCAGTGGTTCCCCAAAAATAGGTAGCCCCAGGTCTATAGGTGTCCCCAGAATAGGTGGCCAGCGGTATAGATGTCCCCAGAACAGGTAGCCAGGGGTAGAGATGTCCCCAGAACAGGTAGCCAGGATTATATATGCCCAGTATATGTAGCCAGGGGTATATGTGCCCAGTATATGTAGGCAGGGGTATATGTGCCCAGTATATGTAGGCAGGGGTATATGTCCCCAGTATATGTAGTCAGGGGTATATGTGCCCTGTATATGTAAGCAGGGGTATATGAGCCCAGTATATGTAGGCAAGGGTATATGTCCCCAATATATGTAGCCAGAGGTATATGTGCCCAGTATATGTAGCCAGGTGTATATGTGCCCAGTATATGCAGTCAGGGGTATATGTGCCCAGCATATGTAGGCAGGAATATACAGTATGTGCCCAGTATATGAAGTCAGGGGTATATGTCCCCAGTATATATAGCCAGGGGTATATGTGCCCAGTATATGTAGCCAGGGGTATATGTGCCCAGAATATGTAGCCAGGGGTATATGTGCCCAGTATATGTAGCCAGGGGTATATGTGCCCAGTATATGTAGCCAGGGGTATATGTGCCCAGTATATGTAGGCAGGGGTATATGTGCCCAGTATATGTAGGCAGGGGTATACGTGCCCAGTATATGTAGGCAGGGGTATATGTGCCCAGTATATGTAGGCAGGGGTATATGTGCCCAGTATATGTAGGCAGGGGTATATGTGCCCAGTATATGTAGCCAGGGGTATATGTGCCCAGTATATGTAGCCAGGGGTATATGTGCCCAGTATATGTAGCCAGGGGTATATGTGCCCAGTATATGTAGGCAGGGGTATATGTGCCCAGTATATGTAGGCAGGGGTATATGTGCCCAGTATATGTAGGCAGGGGTATATGTGCCCAGTATATGTAGGCAGGGGTATATGTGCCCAGAATATGTAGCCAGGGGTATATGTGCCCAGTATATGTAGCCAGGGGTATATGTGCCCAGTATATGTAGCCAGGGGTATATTAGCCCAGTATATGTAGGCAGGGGTATATGTCCCCAGTGTATGTAGCCAGGGGTATATGTGCCCAGTATATGTAGTCAGGGGTATATGTGCCCAGTATATGTAGTCAGTGGTATATGTGCCCAGTATATGTAGCCACTAGTCAGAGGTATATGTGCCCAGTATATGTAGGCAGGGGTATATGTGCCCAGTATATGTAAGCAGGGGTATATGTGCCCAGTATATGTAGGCAAGGGTATATGTCCCCAGTATATGTAGCCAGAGGTATATGTGCCCAGTATATGTAGCCAGGTGTATATGTGCCCAGTATATGCAGTCAGGGGTATATGTGCCCAGTATATGTAGGCAGGAATATATGTGGCCAGTATATGAAGTCAGGGGTATATGTCCCCAGTATATATAGCCAGGGGTATATGTGCCCAGTATATGTAGTCAGGGGTATATGTGTCCAGTATATGTAGCCAGGATTATATATGCCCAGTATATGTAGCCAGGGGTATATGTGCCCAGTATATGTAGCCAGGTGTGCCCCCAGCAGGAGGGGAGCAGTGCAGAGAAGAGGGAGAGCTGTGGGGACATCCCCCCCCCCTTCCCTCACCTTGGGGCTCTCCCTCCCTTGCTCGCTCTCCCCTCCAGAACTAAGTGTTGTGCGGTGGCTGGCAGCAGGCGGAACCTCTTACCTCTGTCTCGTTGCAGGCTTAGGATGGATTTGCCGCTAGTCTGGTCTTGTCCAGACCAGAGCAGCGGCACCAAAACTTCCGTGTGTTGGAGCAAGACGGAGGTAAGTTCCGCCCACTGCCAAACGCCACACAACACTTCGTTCTGGAGGGGAGAGCGAGCGGGGGAGAGCCCTAAGGTGAGGGAAGGGGGGGGGGGAGGTGTCCGCCCTTCCCCACCGCTGATCCCACAGCTCTCCCTCTTCTCTACGCTGCTCCCCTCCTGCTCACAGGCCGCCCTTACGGACGCTGCTGAATTCCTTACGGATTTCACGGGCAGCTAAAATTGTAACAAAATTTACGAAAAGCCCATAAATTTACAGGCGGTTGGCAACACTGTCACAGATCTACCGTATCTCTGATCAGACTCGATTAGAGAGAGATCTGTCTCTTGGTCAAATCTGCCCATATATCACTAGATGTATGGAACAAAAAAAAACACTGAACTTCAATGAATAATCAATTTTATTTGTATTTTAACATTATTTATTGAAGTTCATTGACAGAACTCTAGCTGCTAGTCAACACAGGGTACCCACAATGTTCAGGGTATTATTTTACAAAACTAATATTCCTCATGAGGACGGCTGTTCTTCAGTTTGGCTCTGTGCATGTAGCAGAGCGAGCTGCATGGGCAGTCTCATCCAGTCTGCCCAGTCCAGCTCTCTCTCTGTGACAGATGGTGGTCAGTAGCATCAGCAATCTCCAGGATGGTAAGCTTGGGCACGCGGGCATAGCAAGAGCGGGCATGGTAAGCACGAGAGTTAGAGGTGACAGCCAAGCCAGCCAGGAAACAGGGGCAGCGAGCACACATGCAGCATGGATTGACAGCAAACCCACAGTTTGGTGGATGGAGAGTTTAAAACACCAGAAATGTTCTGCCTTCAGATTTCAAGATGTAAATGGCCCTGTTTATCATAGTTTCAGACAAAAATCTAATGTGAATATGTTCCCTCCTAAATTCATGGTCTCCTCCTCAGCTGTTTGTCAAGTCTGACTCCTCTGGACTGCTATTGCAGTTCCCATTGTGAGCTGCAGTAGGACATCTCCCACCTGTCTTACCTGTGGAAACACGCTGCTGTAGTGCTGAGCTAGTCAGCACTAGCCTTTTGCTTACTTTTCCATTTTACTTTAGATAGGGATTTTTAATAAGTTGCAGAACCTATGTAATCAGTACATGCTGGTGACAAAAAGCTCACATAATGATACAATTATAAAGTGATTTGCATAAAGTTGATCTTTTTTCACCTTTTATGAAAAACCTAATTTGAGTACATTTCTGTTCTGAATGCTTCATACTGTCAGTCCTGAAATCCTTAGGGTTTCCAAATGTAGTTCTCTACCCCACCTTCTGCCAGCTGCCCCTACCTCCTCCCCCCCCCTTTTACTTTCCCTTCCTTTATACATTCACCTTATATTTTTTCTTGTAGCTTCCTAACACGTTCCTTTTTCCACCATTAAAATGAAAGAAAAAAATCCTGGAAAGAATTTCTTTCGCCTTTTTTTTCCTGTCCCATAACAAGGTGGCAATTAGTTTCTCCTAATGAGCCCTAACGCGTCCCCTTCCCCCTCTCCTCTTTTTCTTTTGCCAGGTTTCTATTGGCTAAATGGCTCTACCAGCTGTGACTTTCCCCATTTGGATTAAATTCCTCCCATTTTTCACACGGAAAATACAGCTCTGACTTCTAAACAGCTGCAGCTGAGGTAGCCGCTGTAAAGGGGGTTTACAGACAGCTGTTTAAAGGGGTCTTGTCTGCATGAATTCATTCTAGCTCATTGTACCATTGCTACACCTAGATCTTGCCCTGAATCATAAATACTAACCTATCTTTCAGAGCAGACAAGTGTTTAGAGATTACATGCATTACGTTTGTAAAGCCATTCTTTGCCAGTCAAAGGAAAAGGGTCACAGCGGAAAATTCAGGTTTTACACAACAACAACCACCAATGAGATCTTAAAATAAAGCCTGAAGCTGCCTATAAAGTATTCAAACTACCCCTCCAGCCATACTCACTTTATCTTTATTAAAACCTCCCTGGCGTTCAATTTCCCCAGGATTTCTGTGCAAAAAGTGATAAAATACATTTTTAAAACTTTTTTTCCCTGTAACTTGCCAAAATGTGTCAAGCAAGGGTCTAGTATACAGTGCAGGAGAGTATTGATGTGTATGCATGTTTATACTGTTCATAGCAGACCGCTAGGGAGGTTAATTGTTAAGAGGTGGGGGGTAGCTAATAGCTAAGCATGCAAAAAGTCAGTAATGATATATTACAGCACTATAGGTTTTACAATACAATACAATACAATACAATACAATAACATTTGTAAAGCGCTTTTCTCCCATAGGACTCAAAGCGCGTAGTTGTGTTTTAACCTCTAGAGGACCACAGTGCTAAACCCCCCTAAAGACCAGGCCATATTTAGTCAAATTGGCTTTAAGGCCAAGCTGCAGGGCCGCACAACACAGCACACAAGTGATTCCCCCTCTTTTCTCCCCACCAACAGAGCTCTCTGCTGGTGGGGTCTGATCGCCAAGCCCCCCCCCCCCCCCCCAGTTGTTTGTTGTTGATTTTTACAAATATTTATTGCTATTTATTTTTATTAAATACATGTATTTTTTTCCCTCTCCCTCCCGCCCACCCCCCACCAGCCAATCACGGCGATCGGCTGTCATAGGCTTCAGCCTATGAGAGCCGATCGCTCTCTGGTGCCCCAGGGGGACAGCCGTGTCACACGGCTGTCCACAGTACAGCGCTGCCGTGGATCACAGCACTGTACTTAGTAGAAAGATGGCGGTTTCGCCGTCTAACAGTCTCCCGAGCGGCAATTGCCGCTCGGAGACTGAAGGTGGGGCGGAGCTCCACCCCCAAACAGGAGATGTGCGTGCAGCCTGCATGTGATCTCCTGAAGTAGCCGGCCCCAGGACTTGACGCCAATTGGCGGTAGGCGGTCCTGGGGCTGCCGCCGGTCACGCCCATTGGCGTGACGCGGTCATTGGGTAGTTAAAGAGGCACTGTAGTGACACATAGTAGAATGTAGTAAATTATTCAGAATACCCACCTTTACATTAAAGCTTATCTGCGATATAAAAATAAACTCCACGCTATCAACACAGTCAGCAGAAGTTATAAAAGAGTAACAGGAAAATACGTCTAAAAACTGACCATTTGTGCTATAAAACCCAGGTTTTGTTGGTTAGCCAGCCACACCTTCTTTCTTAAGAACTGCCATGGTAGTTTTATATCTTTGCAAAGAGTGCTAAGAGAGTGTGTCGTTTGTGAGTGGGAGGTGCTTCATAGTTTGTCCTGAGGGTTTCTCTGCTTCTACCTGTGCTACTGAGTCAACCGATCACAGAGAGGAGAAGAGAGAAGTAGAGCAGTGGCAGTCACAGTGTGTTGCATTCCAGAGCAGCTACAATGTTTTCCCGTTGCTTAACCTTTTCAGGACCGCCTCTATAAGATCCTACGCCGCACTTGTGGCTGTTCTAGCCTGATGCGGCGTAGGATCTACGCCGGCCCGCAGTTTCTGCTCCCGATGCGATCGTGCGCACCCGGAGGGGGAGATTAAGCTGTCATATGACAGCCGACATCTCCCCCGAGTGATCAGCAGCCATCGCGTATGGCTGCTGATCACATGATCACTACGATCGCCGTCGGATCGTAGTGATCAGTTTGACAGCTGCGGCGGCAGGGGGGAAAGAAGAGGATCCACTCACCTCCCTGCCGTTCCAACGACGATCGGCGCCCCCCTCCGCTCTGGCCGGCATCTCCGCTCCATCTGACGTCAGCATCGGGTCCCGGCTTGATGACGTCATCAAGCCGCGACCCGGAACTGATCGTCAGACAGAACGGAGATGCCGGCCGGAGAAGAGGGTCGCGTGCGGCTCATTGCTGGAGCCTGGAAGGTAAGTGAAGTCTGCTGGCAGAAGGCGGGCCACAGGCCACCATGGGGGGACGCCAATCCAGCCAGCCACGCACGGGATCCGGCCGCCTGACCCCCCAAACGCGCGCACCCCCTTCCCGCGCAAAATGCCTTGGTCCTTAAGGGGGGGTAGGCGGCCGGTCCCGAAAAAGGTTAAAGTAGATCTGAACTCTTGCACAGGACAGAAGAAAAACAAGGAGAAATGCACCCTGTATGTATTTAGAGTTTAGCCTGTCTAATTCCCTTATAGTGCCTGGAGGTTTTTAAAGAGAATCTGTACTGTTAAAATCGCACAAAAGTAAACATACCAGTGCGTTAGGGGACATCTCCTATTCCTCTCTGTCACAATTTCACCGCTCCCCGCCGCAATAAAAGTAGTCAAAAACAGTTTTAAAAAGTTTGTTTATAAACAAACAAAATGGCCACCAAAACAGGAAGTAGGTTGATGTACAGTATGTCCACACATAGAAAATACATCCATACACAAGCAGGCTGTATACAGCTTTCCTTTTGAATATCAAGAGATCATTTGTGTGTTTCTTTCCCCCTGCAGCTCTCACCCACTGAAGAGTTACAGGCTGATTGTTTCTTCCTGCAGACAGCTTTGCCCGATGTCTGTAATTCCTCAGCATGTGATTCCTTTCACAACAGAGGATTTATCCAGCTTGTAAAAGATAAGAGAGCAGAGAAAAGCTGACTAATGTAAATAACACACACACACACACACGGGAGTGTGCATAGAGGGGGCCAGGAGGGGGGCGTGCATAGCAGATCAACACTGAAGAGTTGGCAGCCTTCCAGACACAGGGTGACAAGTCCGACAGGGGAAAGATACATTGATTTATTACAGAGATGGTGATAGTAGAAAGTGCTGCAGTAAGCCAGAGCACATTAGAATAGGTTTAGGAACTAGTAGGATGGTAGAAAACAGGATAACATTTTTGTTACAGAGTCTCTTTAAGTTGTTTCCGCTGTGGGCTGCTCTGCAAAATGCAAAGGGCACACCCCCACAGTTCCTTCTCCTAGTTAGTTGAGACCTCCAGCATCCTATGCACAACCTAGGCTCTCCCAAAGATCTCCTCCTCATGTACTGGCATTACCTCTCCCACACCAAGGATTTTTACATGTCTCCCCATTCCCTCTGGAACTCCATTCCTAAAAAAGTTCAACACTTTCTATATTTAGTAGTGTTCAACTAAAAAGCTCACATTTTCAAGCAAGCTTACTGAACTACTTCAACCTAGTGATGATATTGGGTGGGACTTGTAGGCATCATCTTTATTTAAAGGTAACATGTACCCCGAAACTGATGTACAAATGCAGAGTGAATAAGAGAAGGCAGAAGCACTGTATTTATGTGATTAGAGTCAGGTGGTGCCAACTCCCTCATATTGTTGTGGGGACGTGTGGATAGAAAGTAGGGAAACAAAATGTTGAGACTTGTAAGAAGAAAAAAGGAATCCAGAGCCCACGATAGTGTAGTACGTCCAAATTACTGTAAATAGAGTATCTTCGTATAATTTAACACTCACAAAGGTGGGTTACCACTAAGGCAACCACTGTGTTAGTAGATGGGGATCATGAGCCTCTCACTTCAGTTGTCTACCTCACTCCAATTAAGAAAAGGTAAAATTCCACTCTACTTTTACTCCAGTTCTTATAAATGAGGTTATTGTCATTGGATACAGGCAACTGCAAATTTCAGATAGCGGTGTCCTTGCATGAACTCTACTGGCAGAGCCCAAGGCCCAGTTATTTCTATTTATTCTTGCACTGATAACGCTAGAATGGCAATGATTCCTGGGAATCAAATTTGAGAGGCCCTTACAGCTGGCTTCTAACAGTGAACATTATAGATCTGTAGCATAGACAAAGCTAATTTGTGACTCAGTTGCTGTGATACTGAGAATATATTCAGCTTTCAGATAAACAATTATCTTCAATGTGTTTATGCTTGAAGGACGTTTATGTATGTGTTGTATGTATTGTAACTTCTGTGCTAAGCAATTAAGAACTAATGTGATAGCAGGGGCGTAAGTAGAGGGGGGCAGTCCCTGCAATCTCATGCAGGCCCTGAGCTGTGGGGGCCCCCCAACTACTAACCTTCCCTTCCTCCGATACAGGGAACTATACTTCAGATCAGGTGTAATTTTGGCTATACATGTTATAGGTGTGAAGATCTAATAGCCACACTTGCTTTATGGCTCTTGCGAGATGGGTACCAAAGCTGTGAAGGGCACCAAGGGGAGGAAAGGGGTGGGGACATCAAAGTTTCGCTGGGGGGCCCTATGAATTGTAGCTATGCCCCTGTGTGATAGCATACATCCTGTGAAGAGTCTAATAGATGCATCCCTGCACCTTCTCTCAGTACCATGGACAGGACACGTCATTCATGGTGTATCTGTATTGTGCTACATGGGGACTGCTTGGAATCAACATACAGCTCTTCAGTAAAAGCGGAGTTGTCTCAGGTTATGTGTACTGGAATTTACCTGGTTCATATTTAGCTGTAGCGTTTCCCATGCTGGGGTTTACTCACAGGTCACTGCACTTCTTACTAACCGCAGTTTATAGTTAGTTGTGTATGGGAGAGAGATAAAATGGGGAGTGAAACTGCTCTGTGTGTAAAGGGTGGTTGGTGTAACAAATGCCATAAAGCAGGTATACATAGGCCTTTAGACAACAGTAAATTGTATGTTGTCGTATACAGTACTGAGCTTTGTTTTTTGTTGTTTTTTTGCCTGAGCTCTGCTAAACTCTGTCTTCATTTCAATTTTCTATGTAACCTAAACTGGGTTTAATTGCTGGAAAAAAAACCCGAACAAATCTTTTTCTGTACACAACACTGGAGTTTCTGTTTCTTTAAAGAGGATCTGCAACAACATATAGTAGAATGCAGTAAATTATTCAGAAAACTAACTTTCACATTAAGTGTCCTAGTTTCAGCATCATAAACATTTCCTATAGCTATATACTGTATTTCTGTATATTGATATTAGGGATGCTCATTCGGATTCCGCGGAAATGTAATTTCCGCATTTTCGATCGGAAATTGAATTTCCGCATCGGAATGCGGAAATCCGTAATACAAGTGCGGTAGGCGGATTTCCGCCGGAAATCGCGGAAATTTCCGCCGACTTTAATAACTATTTTCTCAAAAACTATAAGGTCTTTTTGAAAACTTTTTTTTCCATCTTGTTCACAAGATTCTGTTTAATAAACCCTGAAAATTTGGTGCATCTAGGTCTTATGGGGGCTAAAGTCGCCGGATTTTTACTGTAATGTAAAATGCAGAAAATCTGCATTATCCGATATGCGGTAATTTTAAGCCAATCAGAAGATTTGGAATGAATAAACCAATCAGAGAATAGGGATTAAGATGGAAATTTCCACATTCTCTGATTGGCTTATTCATTCTGAGTCTTCTGATTGGCTTAAAATTACCGCACATCGGATAATGCGGATTTTCTGCTTTTTACATTACAGTAAAAATCCGCCAACTTTAGCGGTTAATAGCAAAGCCTCCATAAGTCCTAGAAACACCACATTTTCAGGGTTTATTAAACAGAATCTTGTGAACAAGATGAAATAAAAAGTTTTCAAAAAGACCTTATAGTTTTTGAGAAAATCGATGTTAAATTCGGCAGAAATTGCCGCAATTTCCGGCGGAAATCCACGTTGGAATGCGGAAATTGGTAGCGGAATCGGTAACAGTAGCGGTAATTGGCAATGGCGGGGTGCGGATTTTCAGCGAAATCGGAAATTTGCATTTACGACCATCCCTACTTGATATGTAGCCCCGCCCTTACTCTGAGGCTTAGCCTAGGCTGTTAGCCTAGCCTTAGCCTAGCACCCCCCCCCCAGCATTTTTGTACTGGCTTTAGAACTCTCAGTAAATGAACATTCCGGAGAGGTCACTTGCCAGTACTAAAATGGTTGCCGTCTGTAATAAATTTCAGAGAGTAAATCAGGGAGCGGAAAGATTTTACAATGGCAAACACTGACCAAATAATTAAAAAATGAATATTGTAAAACAACAAGCACATAAATCTTATCTGTTTGGCCACTTAGCTAATCACAGCTTCAGTGATGTAGCTACAGTGCAAATTCTACACCGACTACCCCCCCCTCCTCTCCACCACCACTAGAATGTTACACAGTTAACACCCAGCATTAGTGGCGTAACTACAATTCATGGGCCCCCCAACAAAACTTTGATGGGAATCCCCACAAGGTTCACACCCCTTTCCTTGCCTCTCCTTGGTGCCCTTCACAGCCTGGGGGCCGATCTCACAGGGGTCATAAACAAGTGTGGCCATCATGATCTTCACACCCATAACAAGTGTAGCCACAAAACACCTGATTTGAAACCTGGTCCCCTGTATTGGAGGAAGGGAAGGTTAGTAGTTGGGCCCCCCTGTGATCGCAGAGCTTGCTTTCCTTTAGTTACGCCCCTGATCAGCATTATGCCTTCTCCCCCAAAATGCCTTTCAAGGACAGCCATAGAGATCACAGGGTGGGGTGCAGTGTATGAATGAATCCCACTATACAGTTACCACCATTACTCCAATGCAGAGTTGATGCCTGACACAAAGCCCTCCAAGGACCCAGTAGCAGTCACAACCTTTGGAACCCCTATTGCTCTGCAGAGCTTCTCAACAGCTGCATTTCTGTGCTTCAGTAAAAAGAACTGTGCAGAATTGATGAAAATCATGGCTGATGCACAATCCATTACCTGCACTTAACCAGCCTCTTGCTTTGTGGGTGGGTCTAACGGCCACATAACATCCGCTCACTAAATCAACTGAACACTCCAACTACCCTCTAAAACAAATTCAATACACAGAACTCCAAATGAACATACTCCTATCTAACAGTGTTGTAAAAGTGCTAACCTGGACGACAGCTAAATATTGTAGATATGCAAAAAAGCCTGACACATGGCTAGCCAATAAACTCAAAAATATGCACAAATGTAATAACATCTATAAAGTCAGAACTCAGCAAAGGCAGGTTACAAATGATCCCAATAAGATTGTTAAAACCTTGCACGACGTCTACCAGAGGCTATATTATGACTCCACCCCCTCACAACTGCAAGACGACCTCCCCATTAAAATTGATGAAATCTCCAGAGCCATAAGTAAGTTAAATTCTGGGAAAGTCCTGGGTCCTGATGGCCTCACAGCCCTCTACTATAAAAAGTATCAGGGTATACCAAGATCCTATCTTTTAGCTTTTTGTAATGACCTACGTAAAAATAAACTATGTCACTCTGAATTATTTGACGCCTACATCACCCTCATACCTAAATCCAATAGGGACCCCCTCCAACCTAAAAATTACAAATCCATATCCCTCCTCAACATTGATTACAAACGGTTTACTGCTATCCTAGCCTAATGACTAAACAAGCTCCTCCCATCTATTATTAACGGCCAAGTGGGATTCATTCCATTTAGAAAGGCTACTGACATACATAAGAAAAAATGTTACCTTAATTGCCCGTGAGAATAGGACAAAGAGCCCCCTAATGATTTTTACTCTGGACCCATATTTCCATCCCCAATCTTATGAAGGGCTTGACATTTTTTGAAGGGTTATCAGGCCTGAGACTCAACTATAATAAGTCAGAGGCCATGTACTGTAATCACCCTTGAAACCAGGAACTTGCAATATCCAATACACACCAATTTCAACACCGTGGCCACTTTACCCAGTATCTTGGAATTAAGCTTACTTAAGATCACATCCAACTTTATAGCTTACTTGCAAGAAGAATTACTAACAGTCTAAATTGATATAATAAAATTCAACACTTCAGCAAGAGTGACTTACCTCAATGGGTCTAAATGCAGAAGTGAGCGCCTCTGTGTAGATGTGCGAGGGGGCGCTGCTTATATAGGGAGTGTGGTTGCACTAATTGGTCCTAATGCACCAATCAAAATCTGCCCCCTCGCACATCTACACAGAGGCACTCACTTTTGCATTTAGACCCATTGAGGTAAGTCACTCTTGCTGAGGTGTTGAATTTTATTATATCAATTTAGACTGTTAGTAATTCTTCTTGCAAGTAAGCTCTAGGGCCATAAAATAGTACTATATGTTATACTCACTAAACTGACTATCCTTTAATCTAGAAGCTGATGAACTTTAGCATATCAATCATGGATATGTATCAACTTTTGTGTACACTTTGGATTTTTATTTTTAGATATTTTATGATCAATTAGATGCAATTTTTAGACATAGAGCGAGTTTTACTACACTGCGACCAAAAATGTTACAATTTTATCATGTCTTCTCATGTTTTTAAACTGCGCCTTTATTTTAAGCTCTTTCTATGGGTCATTATGTTTGTATATATTTGTTTGTTTTATAGTTATGCTCCTGTTTGCCTGATGAAGCGGGACCACACCTGCGAAATGCGTTGCATTAAGTGGAGTTAAATAAAATATTTGTATTGATATATTGTGACTCAATTGAGTTTTATATTTTTGAGGGAGGTAAGTCCACCTGAACATCCCCCTCTTTTAGACGGTTTTTAAACGTTTTTATTCTACTCTGGCGCCTCTGTACACCAAGCCTTGCTGAAATAGCATTAAAATGACCTTTTCCCACAAGATTCTATACTTTTTTAGAGTGCTACCAAAAAGTACGATGTCCTATCACTCAAAAAGGAAATCAATAGCTTCATATGGGAGGGTAAACACCCATGTATGTCACAGAGATTCCTTCACTGGCACAAAGGTGATGCAGTGAACTTTGAGCATGTTGCAACTTAGACAGGAATGCTGAAGAGGCAGGCTTCCTGCAATGTTCCCTCTTATCACCCTCCCATTCTCTCCTCTTTCCTGTCCATGAAGGGGAGTTACTGGTGTGGGGAAGAGAAGGAAACCGGAGAGTGATAGAAAGGAACATCACAGCAAGCCTGCCTCTTCCTGTCTGAAAATTTGAAAGTCAAATGATTTATGGCGATTGAGTGATTACGGAGACCAGGGGAAACAAGGAGAGAATTGGACAACGCATAGTGGTATGTAGACCTAGGATGAACATGCCTCTGTGCTTACCTTAGGTAGCTTTTACTTGAGGCATGTACACTTTAAGAAGCCTCCTAGCTTTGGTACAAAAATACACTGCTGATTAGATAATCTAAGATATCTAAACATCACTATAACACCCCCAACAATCACTTTTCACTCTGCTTACAAATTCTGCAATTAATTAGGCTATGAATTATCCTTGCTAAAGAAAAACATTAATTTTCCACATTTATTATTATCTTGATTAATCTGTGAAAACATTTCCGTCATTTTCTCAGATATGAGTCAAATAGGCCTATTTTAAAAAGATTTGGAACAGTCAGTTCAACTTTGCTTTCCCATTTTCTTTCCATTTCACAATTCAGTCTAATTACGAATACTTGGGTGAAGGTCAAGTTTACCATTTCCGTTCATTCGTTTGGCACTTATACATTTCACTGTTTTTAACTTTTTTTTTCCTGTATTGTATTACAATTCAGCACATTTCTAAAGCTGCAAAAGTGGAATTTGTAGAAAAAAAGTGCAGTATTATTACAGCACAACAGCAGTGGTGTCCGCAATTACCTGTAACACAAGATTCTCCCACTATGTATAAAGTACAAGGGTGTTGTTTTTGTTAGCCAGTTTCTCTAAAAAAATGCTGTTTTATTCTCAACTTTCAAAGCCAATTTGCTGCTGTTCTCAATCATCAGCAGGGCCGGCGCTACCATTAAGGCAGAGGAGGCCTTATAGTTCCTGAGAAAATCGATTTTAAAGTTTCAAAGGAAAAAAAAAACACATTTAAAAACCTGCTGACTTTAATGGTTAATAACAAATTCACCTTAAATGCTAGAAACCCTAAATTTGCAGGATATGTTAAGGAGATCCTTAGGAATAAGAGGAAAAAACAATTTTTCAAAAAGACCTTATAGTTTTTGAGAGAATCGATTTTAAAGTTTAGAAGGAAAAAAGTATGGTTTTAAATGCGGTAAATGTCACTTTTAGTAGCAAACCTAACGGTAGTGTAATTTTACATGTATAAAAAGAAAGAGCAATACATTTCCTGACGGGGTTTCCAGGGGGTCCATACGCAGCCGCAATGCTTTGGCCAGGGATCGCTATACAGATATAGCGATTTTTGTTCCGGGGTATATGTTGGGGGGGCCCCCCAGGTTTATTTTGCCCTGGGGCCCCATTGTTGCTTAAACCGGCCCTGATCATCAGCCTGTAGTTAGTTACTTTAGGAGAGCTGGGTAAATGGTCAGTAAATTCAGAAGAATGGAATTTCTTTACAAGTATACCATAAAGTAACCAGTACAATATTCCGAAAATGCATAGACCCTAGTTTACTGGAGTGGGCCAGAGATCAACCTTTGACCTCAGAGACCTGAGCCGCTGCTCAGTGCGCCACACAGGCGCGCCAGTAGAAGGAATGCTGCCCCCCCCCCTTCCCTCTCAGCCATGGCAGGATGTTACTCACCTCTCGGGTCCAGAGGCAGAAGCTCTCTACCAGCCACTTGTCCAGCATCAAGTCTCTATAGCTACAGGTGTCACTCCTCATGTGACTCACTGGCAAGTACTGGCTTTTCACATGAGGCAGGGCACATCTGCTCCCTATACAGGGGGCCTGCCTTACTGTGGGAGAGGGCAATTATTACTAGGGGCACATTTGGCTACCTATACTGGAAAGGGGAGGAGCTACCTAATACTGGATACACTTGGTTACCTGTACAGAGAATGGAGCCCTGCCAACACAGACCATGAGTGGTCCAGAAAACTGGGCCTGTCGTTGTCAACTAGCAAGAGTTAGCAGCCCTATCAAATTCTAGTGAAGGTTGCCGAACGAATTAACAACTATTAGCAGCTGTGTAGATGCAGACATGCACTCACTATCAGTAGGACATTTTTTTGCAGTAAATTCAGGTCCAGTTACAGGATCACTCACATTCTGCAATCATTTTCAGCCAGGTAACACTGTAATAAATCAGACGCGCTCTCTCTCTGTTTTCCTTCCCTTGCTGCGTCTACTACTCAGTATCCGAGATGAGAATTTTCACAGATGGAAAGAACAACACTATTATTATGCAGTTTTAGGTGATTGAAGTAATCTCCCATAACAAGCAGGGAGACTCACACCAAGATAAGTAGCGACAGCCGCAGCTCTATTAACTCATTACAAAATTATAGCCTTGTAGGATAGGAACTCTCTAGTGTGCCTCCTGTGATAGCTTCTCCTGTGGGATTACTCTGTGTTGTACAAAGCTTCTAAATCTCTGGAGTCCTTATTATGTGCTGGAGACTTCAGACCTCCCCTCACACAAATGCTGTTTTTAGTACCAGTTAGAAAAACCACTTCACATTCAACTAGGTTTGTAGGCATTTTTTTTGCCACTAGCAATAATCTGCTATGCGTGGAAGGGAGGATTAGCAAGAGGGTGAAAAGGGCCAGCGCCCCCTGGACTGCGCTTATTTTGATCATTTAAGGCCAGAAATGAGGTTTAGACAATTAAAACAAAAAGAAAATGCCACTCCACTCACAGAGGTGGGTGACAGTGCTGGAACAATGGCTGCCCAGCCCGGATACAATGGTAAGTGAGTGAGGTCCGCACAATGTCTCCATTTCCAAAAGTTTATTCAGGACGTATCCCAATCGGATAAAAGAGTAGTCCGACTAACATGTTTCGAACCTACATGGTTCTTAATCATAGTGTACTCACTTACCAGGTTTAGACAATACAGCATTTAGTGACTGATGAAGCCAACAGTGGGCCCCTGTGCAGAATAAATGTAGGGGGCCCCATGTGAGTGGCTGTGGTCATAACAGATCATGGGTGAATCCAAATAATGTCACATTCTGTAGGCACTGTATTAACGTAGCACACATTTTATACTTGTTATAATAGGGCCATAAGCAATTATCACTGTTCCTCATGGGTTAGAGAGAGAAATACCAGAGAAGAGACTAGAGAACAAGAATGCATTACTGTGGTGTAGCTGCATAGGCCTCTAGAGAACATGGAGTCTCTGTGTGGCTGCACGGCCTGCACAGGCCTATGTCCGCCTCTGACTGCATTCAATACACATCTCTGTTGCTCCTTTGAGTGTAGCGAAACATTGTACACTAATAAAGCTATGACTGTGCTTTAGTGAAGTCTACATTTGAAATGTGGCTGGATACTGGTTAAGTGCTCTGCCTCTGACACAGGAGACGAGAGTTTGAATCACAACGCTTCTTGTTCAGTAAGCCATCACCTATTTAGTGAGGAGACATTGGGCAAGACTCCCTAACACTGCTCTTGCCTATAACGTCCACCCTAGTGGGTGCAGCTCTGGTACTTTCATGTTCGCCAAGATAAAAGCGCGATATAAATGTTCTATGTCTGAAATAACATTTCATACATTATAAAACAATTTCACTGTTGTCTTGAGCAGTTTCTGCGGCATATACATGGCCATAGGTGGCCTAGTGGGTAAAAACATACGTGTTACCATGCATGTGAACTGTAATGCGTACTGCCTAAGTTATAACATACTCGTCATGTCAAAGCCAGGCCAATGCCTATGTAATGTGCGGATATTCACACACGTTACCTGGAAACTCTATGCATACAGCGTGTTAGAAAGTTGTTAATATGCAGAACATGAAACATACAATTGTATGCGCAGTGAGCTCACATGCAGAATTTTTGCACAATGCAACAGACATAGGGATTGATTCACTAAGACAAATAGAATGCCATGCCTTATCAAAGTTAACACGCTTTATCAGAGTTGACACCCCTTATCAGAGTAGCATAGTGAGCGCTACAAACTTATGCCTGCTAATTGGCAATGACGTGAGCTCCACTCGTCCTGCCCTGAGCCCCTGCGGGTCCAATCACTTTAAAGGACAATATCCCCGCACTTTGATTGGCCCAATAGGCTGCATGTCAAGTGACAGGCAGCCTGTTGGGCCAATCAAAGTGCGGGCATAAGTTCGACCAATTAGCAGGCATAAGTTTGTAAGCAGCATAAGTTTGTAAGCGTTCATAAGCACTTACTATGCCACTCTGATAAGGCATGTTAACTTTGATAAGGCATTGCATTCTATTTGTCTTAGTGATTGAAGTAATCTCCCAATTTTTCTCACAGACATCTGTCGGATCAATGTGCCAGTATGTTGCCAACATAAAAAGGAAAGAGCTGGCGGTTGAGTAAGCTTAGCGACCAAACCCAAAATACACTTTTGCATTGTTGTAGGCACTATAGACTCTTCAGAAAGAGGAAACAATAGACTAGTAGTATTAACTGTAGCTTTAACTGTAGCCTAGCCAGAAGTCTTCTTCCAATTGATTGCGGAACAAAGATTTATACTGTACTAAACAGACATCATGGTCATCTATTCTTGGCAACACTAGAGGTATCTAACCACAATCATCTCTAGTAGCCTGATTTATATCATTCTCCTAGGTTTTGTATTTATCCACTTTCCTGGTTTATTTCAGTTATGATTTCAGAGAAAACAGACGGGGTCTCAACTAAACAGAAATACTTGCTTTGCAATGCCAACTGCATGACCTTTGGCAGTGCCGGAGAACCCATAAATCTCTGCCACCCTAGCAAACACCAGAGGTTAAGGCATTTTGGGTGACCCTTTTTTCTCTTTTTGCAGCCTTGTTCCACTTTGTTTCTTCAAACAGTCAAAACAGCAGCACTTGCCATTTGTGTTGTGCATGGAGCCACTGCAGACAGTAAGGCAAGAATTTATTGTTTCTGCGTTGGGCTGCTTACCTAATGCTGGGAATACACGGTTCGTTTTTGCCTTCGTTTAAACCTTCGTTTCGATTGTGCCTTTTGTCCTTTTCGATCCCGAAATAATCAGTCATACGGTTAATATCACCACCCACGGTTTCGTTTTTTTTTCCGATTCTGATGGTTTCGTTTTTCCAATGATCGAAGGCTGCAAAGAAACGAAACGAAAATCCCTTTTTACAGGGACGGACTAGCATAAACGAATATATAATCGATCTGAACAGCCATCAAGCCTACCAATGGCTCGATTAGATGGATAAAGAGAGATAATATCAAACATGTTCGATCACTAGTCGTTCGTTTTTGGGGTCTATTAATCGAAACTATAATGAGATTATGACTATTTTCACATACGTTTTCAACACTCGATTCGTTTACCGAACGAATCGAAGGTTTAAACGAAGGCAAAAACGAACCGTGTATTCCCAGCATAAGAAAGGCAGTTTATAGAGACTGCCAAGTTAAATCACTGTCTGCTTTACTCCACTGTTACCATGGCTGGTAGGAAGGCAAGGTGCCAATTGTCGTAAACACGCTCATCCAAGTGATTGTTTATAATGCTTTAAACCATAAGTGTACTTTAAAAAACATCTGCAGGGGAAATATATTTTAGTTTTAGATAACGTGGAAAAGAAAAGAAAACAAAGGGTTTTTACTGCTATCTGTCTTCATTGGGAAGAAATCCCCTCACATTCCGTCTTTATTGAAAGTGGGCAAATCTCAACAAGTACAAATAAAACATTTTTTTTATTTTTTTAATAGAGGAGGTCCATAAACACCCTGATTTTCCTGGGTTATGTCAACGAGGGAAAATTTCCCCAGAAGAAACAAAAAAAAGACAGCAGAAAAACAAAAGCACTATTCAAAACTAAAATATTTTGAACTTTAAGGGCTCTTTCACACTAAGACATTGCGTTTGATGCGACGTTAAGGTCGCACAACGTGCCCCTAACGCAGCGCATGTAGGTTATAAAATTGGACGTTATTTTGTACTACGTTATGGGTCTCTTAGTGCTCCGCTTTCGTCGCATACTGATGGAACGAAAACGGCACATACGTTACATTTAAAAAATATTGATACGCGTTACACACAACGCAACGTGTGCACTGTGAATGTCGCACAGACTTTGTATTGCTGTGCGTTAGTCTGCATTGGAACATTTTCTAACGTGCGACTTCAACGTCGCACTGTGAAAGAGGCCTAAAGCAAACTCTACTGATGTGTTATTACTACAGCAGGTAGACCTGCTGCTCACTCACTCTTCTGTTCATAGTACACTATGTACTAGGTTATATATATATATATATATATATATATATATATATATATATATATATATATATAATTTTTTTGCAGGTCAAGATTATAACAGACAGCTATAAATGAATGAAACTACGTTTTGCTAAAGAATTAATTTTGGATTCATAACTGGAAGCATTGGGGGCATATATTTTACTGAAACAGTTTTGTACTCGAAAAAGTCTCTTTTTTCCATCACAGAAAGTTAGGAGGTGTGCTATCAGTTCTATATTTTAAAGTCAATCCACTTAATGTCCATCCCTCCTGACTAGGAAGGGTCAGTGAGATGCCAATAACTTCAAGTTGAGGCAAATGTTGTTAACTTTGGGCAAATGTACGCAGCTTGGAATCTAACCAATCAATTGCAGTAATTGACGATTTTAATTAGTACAATTCTTAGCTGCATATAGTTGCATAAAATTAACATCAAATGTGCATTATCTTTATATTATTAGCATGTCATTATTTATCCCTATTCCTGACCATAGGCCAGCTTCTCAACTGATGCAGCGAATTATTGTTATTTAGTATTTACATAGCGCCAACACCTTCCACAGGGCTTTAAGGGTATATATAAGTCTTGAAACTTCCTGTCCCTCAGAGGAGCTCACAATCTAATCCCTACCATAATCATATGTCTATTGAAGTATAGGGCCAATTTAGGGGGAAGCCAATTGACTTCTCTGTATGTTTTTGGGATGTGGGCAGAAACAGAAGTGCCTGGAGAAAACCCACTCAGACAAGGGGAAAACATACAAACTCCTTGCAGATGTTGACCTGGCAAGAGGATAGATTATTGTCATGGTGACAAACATAAGACACTGCTCATTCTCCTGACTACAAGCCAGCATTTTTTGTTATAAAACAGTTTACAAAAAAAAAAAAAAAAAAAGGCCCCGTTCACATCTAAAATCGCAAAACTAACGCTAAACACTAGAGTTTTGCTTCAGTGATTTTACTGCGATGGACACTTCCACGATTTTAGAGTGATCGCGGTCAGCGCTTTATAAGCACTGTACCGCTATCGCTCCAGAATTGCTCCAAAAATGCTGAAGGTAACGAGATTGCGATTGGTGCTAGTCGCAAAACGTGCCAATCGTGGCAGTGAGAACACTGCCATAGGGTAGTATAGCACTAGTGTTTTGGCGATTAGCGGGAATCGCCCGCTAATCGCTGTAGTGTGAATAGGCCCTAAGAGGGGAGAATGGTGTTTGCTGTATGTTTACTTGTAAAATGTTCTGTGTCTTAATATAAAAACAATCATACTGACCTTCAAAGCGATCCTGTTGTAACTTTACACTCCAGATCCCCAGACTATTGATGGACAGTCTCTGTTCCAATTAATTGTATTGTACAAACCTAGTAACACATTTTCAGACTGAAGAGTGTATGGGCTGCTATATATATTGTGCAGATACTCTAACTGGGCTGTTCTTTTTCAGCTTGTGACTGCCATCCAGTGGGTGCAGCAGGCAAGACCTGCAATCAGACCACAGGTCAGTGCCCATGCAAAGATGGTGTGACCGGGCTAACATGTAACCGATGTGCCAAGGGATATCAGCAGAGTCGTTCACCCATTGCTCCTTGTATCAGTAAGTATCTACTATAGGTTTCATTTTTTATAACTGAATTTCCCTAACAACTAACTGCATATAAAAATATTGGATATAAGAATATTCCTCTTTATTGTGTCCTCGGCCTTGTATGGTAAGGATTGTATCTGAGGCGCGTAAGGCTGGCTTCTGGCATGGAACAACGTAACAGTAATTAAAACTAGAAAACAGCTTTGGATCACTTTATAATCATTACCAGTGTTACTATTTTTTGCCTATTACATATTATTATGAAAATACCCCAAAGTCTAAGCTTTTTTCGTGTTAGGACATCTTTTTAACTCCTGGAATACTCTACCCATTCTGACCAATTGTTCATCAGAGCAAGATTTCCACATGCGCAGAACACATCTTTAAAGGAATACTGTAGGAGGAGTCAGGGGAAAATGGGTTGAACTTACCCAGGGCTTCTAATGGTCCCCCGCAGACATCCTGTGCCCGCGCAGCTTACTGCGCAGGCCCAGTATGGTATGTGCCTGCGTAGTACACTCCTGGTGACATCAGTGGGAGCGAGGACACGGCATGCATGCGCAGTGGTTTTCAGACTTTAAAGTCAGAAATTCCAGAAGTGAACTGGAGGCCGAGCATCGGTGAGTGGCTGCGCGGGCACAGGACGTCTGCGGGGGACCATTAGAATCCCTGGGTAAGTTCAACTCATTTTCCCCCAACCCCCCTACAGTATTCCTTTAAAATGACCACAGCCATCGGAATATGCAAGTTTTAGGCATGGTTCACACTTAAAGGGATACTGTAGGGGGGTCAGGGAAAATGAGCTGAACTAACCTGAGGCTTCTAATGGTCCCCCGCAGACATCCTGTGTTGGCGCAGCCACTCACCGATGCTCCGGCCCTGCCTCCAGGTCACTTCTGGAATTTCTGACTTTGAAGTCAGAAAACCACTGCGCCTGCACGCCTGTGCCCTCGCTCCCGCTGATGTCACCAGGAGTGTACTGCGCAGACACAGACCATACTGGGCCTGCGCTGTGCGCTCTTGATGACATCAGCGGGATCGAGGACACGGCAACGCAGGCGCAGTAGTCTGAAATTCCAGAAGTGAACCGGAGGCGGGGCCGGAGAATCGGTGAGTGGCTGCGCCAACACAGGATGTCTGCGGGGGACCGTTAGAAGCCCCGGGTAAGTTCAACTCATTTTTCCCTGACCCCCCTACAGTATCCCTTTAAGTGCAATCATCAACATACACAATAAATGCTTACATAATCAAGCATTTAGCCCTGTCATAAGATGATAAAGTGCAAATGTTGAGAGCTCCATGGATTTTCTCCTTTTTATCTCAGATAAAGTGAGCAAAGGTTAGAATTGCTCTTAAATTTTTTATTGCTGTCTGTGCACCCATTGGAAAGATTTTCATACATTTCCTATCCAGTGAAAAACAGCTTTTGTTTTAAGCTAAGCTTCCATTTCCAAACTGTGCATATACTGTAGTATATCTGTAAAGTCCTGCTACAAGGTTGGACAAATCCCAGGAGCCGGGTAGCTCCTTTAAGGGAACCTGAGGTGAGAGGGGTATGGAGACTGCCATATTTATTACCTTGTAAACCATGCCAGTTGCCTGGCAGCCCTGTTGATCTTCTGACATAAGTAGTGTCTGAGTCAAAACCCTGGAACAAGAAAAGGTCTAATCCAGTAAAACCTGAGTCAGCTGAATCAGAGTACCTGATCTGCTGCATGCTTGTTCAGGGTCTATGGCTTAAAGTATCAGAGGCACTGGATCAGGAGGACTGCCAGGCAACTGGTATTGTTTAAAAGGAAATAAATATGGCAGCCTCCATATAGATGTGTAAGGCTCTGATTTGCTGTGATCAATTCTTGCTTTTATACATGATTGTGACCAATACAGTAGATCATAGCTTTATAAAGGTCAAACTGAGTACATGGTTATCCATGAGTTCCGCTACATACAAGTAACATTACTACTGAACCAGTCGCCAAACACTGATAAGTTCTCTATAGAAATAATACAGTAGAATCCCTTTATAGTAAACTTCAAGAGACATGGTCAAGTAGTTTACTATATGAGAGTTACTATATCATAATTGGTCATACATTGTATATGTATGTGCGGCCGTCGCACGGACTCGGCAGTATTTCCGTGTCGGCGTTTGGGGGAAAAGAAGTAAGGCTTCCCTGAACCAATCGCAGAGCCTGTAATGAATGGACATGACCCCGATCGGGGCCATGTCCATTCATAATAAAGAACGTGAATGAAAGTAAAAATAAATAAAAAAAATAAAACACTTCCTGGTAATCCAGGGAGTGTTTCTATCACCATCTGGTAGTGAAAAGTTAAATTATACACACCAGACACCACAAATTTTTAATAAAAAAAATAAATTATATATATATATATATATATATATATATATATATATATATATATATATATATATATATATATACACACACACACACACACACACACACAGTGGTGTGAAAAACTATTTGCCCCCTTCCTGATTTCTTATTCTTTTGCATGTTTGTCACACTTAGATGTTTCTGCTCATCAAAAACCGTTAACTATTAGTCAAAGATAACATAATTGAACACAAAATGCAGTTTTAAACGATGGTTTTCATTATTTAGTGAGAAAAAAAACTCCAAATCTACATGGCCCTGTGTGAAAAAGTGATTGCCCCCCTTGTTAAAAAATAACTTAACTGTGGTTTATCACACCTGAGTTCAATTTCTGTAGTCACCCCCAGGTAAGATCTATCAGTCTGGTAAAGGTTATAAAGCCATTTCTAAGGGCTCGTTTCCACTAGTGCGGCGTGCGTCTCGTAGACGCACGCCGGCACTGAGCGGGTGGGCGGGATCGCAGGCGATTCCCATCAGCCGTGCCATGCACGGCTATGGGAATCGCAGCCTCCGCCGCGAATTCTGTGGGGGTTTCCGGCCGAATCGCTACTGCAAGCGATTCGGCCGGCGGCGCCGTTGTCCCCTATGGCAGAGTTTCCCCGCGCGATTTGCCTGCGGGGAAACTCTGCGGATTCGCGGCCGTTTCCGCGAGAGTGGAAACGGGCCCTAAAGCTTTGGGACTCCAGCGAACCACAGTGAGAGCCATTATCCACAATTGGCAAAAACATGGAACAGTGATGAACCTTCCCAGGAGAGGCCGGCCAACCAAAATTACCCCAAGAGCGCAGAGAAAACTCATCCGAGAGGCCACAAAAGACCCCAGGACAACATCTAAAGAACGGCGGGCCTCACTTGCCTCAATTAAGGTCAGTGTTCACGACTCCACCATAAGAAAGAGACTGGGCAAAAACGGCCTGCATGGCAGATATCCAAGGCACAAACCACTTTTAAGCAAAAAGAACATTAAGGCTCGTCTCAATTTTGCTAAAAAAACATCTCAATGATTGCCAAGTATTTTGGGAAAATACCTTGTGGACCGATGAGACAAAAGTTGAACTTTTTGGAAGATGTGTGGCCCGTTACATCTGGCATAGAAGTAAAACAGCATTTCAGCAAAAGAATCATACCAACAGTAAAATATGGTGGTGGTAGTGTGATGGTCTGGGGTTGTTTTGCTGCTTCAGGACCTGGAAGGCTTGCTGTGATAGATGGAACCATGAATTCTACTGTCTACCAAAAAATCCTGAAGGAGAATGTCCGGCCATCTGTTTGTCAACTCAAGCTGAAGCGATCTTGGGTGCTGCACCAGGACAATGACCCAAAACACACCAGCAAATCCACCTCTGCATGGCTGAAGAAAAACAAAATGAAGACTTTGGAGTGGCCTAGTCAAAGTCCTGACCTGCATCCTATTGAGATGTTGTGGCATGACCTTAAAAAGGCGGTTCATGCTAGAAAACCCTCAAATAAAGCTGAATTACAACAATTCTGCAAAGATGAGTGGGCTAAAATTCCTCCAGAGCGCTGTAAAAGACTTGTTGCAAGTTATCGCAAACGCTTGATTGCAGTTATTGCTGCTAAGGGTGGCCCAACCAGTTATTAGGTTCAGGGGGCAATTTCTTTTTCACACAGTGCCATATAGGTTTTGTGTTTTTTTTCTCACTAAATAATAAAAACCATCATTTAAAACTGCATTTTGTGTTCAATTATGTTATCTTTGACTAATAGTTAACGGTTTTTCATGAGCAGAAACATTTAAGTGTGACAAACATGCAAAAGAATAAGAAATCAGGAAGGGGGCAAATAGTTTTTCACACCACTGTACATATATATTCATCCCTACTAAAGTTCCCTCTCCCCCCAACCCCGTTACCAAGCAAACAGATGATAAAGGGGGGAAAAAAGCAAAAAAATAAATAAATCCATAAATAGTTGCCTTAGGGACTTCCCTTTTTTTAATATGCATGTCATGAAGGTTATTTTAGTACATAAGGGCTTACAATTGTCGGACACCCCCCAAAAAAAATAAACCAAAACAGAAAAAAAAAACACCTTTATTTCCAAATAATATACAGTATTGGTCCCATACATTGTACTAGGAACAACATTTAACCAGTTGAGGACCACAGGCTTACACCCCCCTAGTGACCAGGCCATTTTAACAATTCAGCACACTGCAGCTTTAACAGTGTGCTGCACGGCCATACAACTTAGCACACAAATTAATCTGCACCTCTTTTCTGCCCACCAATAGAGCTTTCTGTTGGTGGGCTCTAATCCCTGCTGCAGGCTGTATTTTTTTTTCTTTTATTAATTCAACTGTCATTTTTTAAAAATAAAAAATTACCATTTTTTTGAATTTCCCCCTTCCACCCTCCCCCCCCCCCTGAGATCCAATCACAGCGATCGCCTCTTATAGGCATCAGCCTATGAGAGTGATCGCATTTTGTGGCACTCCAGGGGACAGCCAAGTGCTACAGGGCTGTCCCCAGCACAGCGCTAGATCCCAGCGCCGCACAAATAACTTTGGCCTTTTTTTTGTATTCCACAACGGCTGGCAAGTTGTTTACGGAGCTCCGCTCCGTAACTCATCGGGAATGCGCGATCCCCACTAATCTCCGCCCCCAGGGCTTGACGCCGATCATCGTTAGGCGGTCCTAAGGGTACAATACAATATATACAATACAATAACATTTCTATAGCGCTTTTCTCCCATAGGACTCAAAGCGCTTAGGCTCTCTCAGATTCAGTAATTAGTAGGATGAAGTATTCACACAACAAAAGTTATATTTCTGCAAATGCCAAACTGAACAGGTGGGTTTTCAGTCTGGATTTAAACACGTCCAGGGATGGAGCTGTCCTGATCTGTTGAGGTAAGGAGTTCCAAAACGTAGGGGCAGCATGACAGAAGGCTCTGGGACCAAAAGTTTCCAAGTGGACTCTGGGTATGACTAGATTATTAGAACCTGTTGATCTGAGAATGCGGGGATTGCTACGCAGCTGCAACATATCTTTTATGTATCCAGGGCCTAAATTATTCAGGGATTTAAATGTCAGTAGGCCGATCTTGAATAGGACCCTCCATTCTATAGGTAGCCAGTGAAGGGAGTGCAGGACTGGCATTATGTGGCAGTGACGGGGTTGGTTGGTTAGCAGTCTGGCAGCAGTATTCTGTATCAGCTGTAGTCGGTACAAGACCTTTTTTGGAAGGCCAGTGTAGAGAGCATTGCAGTAGTCCAGTCGGGATGTGATGAAGGCGCGGACTAAGGTTGGCAGATCTTCTGGGGGTATGAGGTGCTTGATTTTTGCAATGTTCTTCAGGTGAAAATAGGATGATTTCACCACAGCAGAGATTTGAGTTCTGAAGTTTAAATCCCAATCAATTAGAACTCCCAGGCTACGCACAAGATCAGAGCTGCGCAGATCCGTGCCTCCTATTCCCAGTGGTGAAGACTGCAAGTTAAGTTGTTTTGTTATCATGCTCTGCCCTCCTATCAGAAGGACTTCAGTTTTGTCTGCATTTAGTTTCAGCCAGTTGTCATTCATCCATTGCTGTAGTTCACGTAAGCAGGCGTTTATAGTTAGAGTTGGGTCTGTCACACCAGGCTTGAAGGAAAGCTATAGTTGAGTGTCGTCTGCATAGCAGTGGTATGTCAGGCCATGTTTTTGGATTAGTTTTCCCAGCGGTAACATGTAAATCGTGAAAAGCAGGGGAGAGAGGATTGAGCCCTGGGGCACCCCATACCTAAGTGATACAGGGGTGGACAGGAAGGGCCCCATAGACACTTTGTGGGTTCTGCCACTCAAGAAGGAATGGAACCACTGAAGAACTATGCCATCAATGCCGCAGTATTCCTGTAGCCTGTTTATCAAGATGTCATGGTCAACTGTATCAAAGGCTGCAGAAAGGTCTAGCAGTATGAGGATGGAGCACTCTCCTCTGTCTCTTGCCATGAGCAGGTGGTTGCATATTTGGATGAGGGCCGTTTCAGTGCTGTGGTGTTTCCTGAAGCCAGACTGGAATGGGTCATAACTGTTGTTTTGTAGGATTTTGGCTTCTAGCTGGAGGTAAACAGCTTTTTCAATTAGCTTGCCCAGAAAGGGAAGGTTAGAGACAGGTCTGTAGCTGGTCATTGCATCTGGGTCCAGGGAGGGTTTTTTGAGGAGAGGCCTGATGATTGCTTCCTTCAGTAAAGCAGGAAATATCCCTGATTTTAAGGAACAGTTAACAATTTTTAGGAATACCGGTACGAACAGGTCGGGGCAGTTCAACATGAACTGTGTTGGGCCAGGATCTAGGTCACAGGTAGTTAGGCGGACGTGAAGGAGGATGCTTGATGTGACTTCTTCATCAATTTCTTTGAAGTTTGACCAAGGTGTTACATTGTCTCTGCTAATGGTCTTCGGCGCTATATTAGGCTCAGATGCTCTAAGTTGGATGGCGGACCTTATAGCGGAGACTTTGTCTGTGAAGAAATGGGCAAATTGGTCACAGAGGTCCTTTGAAGACTCGATGTTAAGTTTTTGACATGCCGGGTTGCAGAGTTTTTCCACTGTGCGGAACAGTTGGGCTGGTTTGTTAACTGAATTTGCAATCTCTTGTGATAGAAAGGATGATTTTTTTTCCCGTGATTACCTTTTGGTAGCTCTTCAAGTGGAGGATTAAGGCATGTTTGTCTTCTGGGGACTGAGATTTGCGCCACAGTCTCTCAAGTTTTCGGCCTTGTCTTTTCAGCTCTTTTATAGCGTTATCAAACCACTGTGCATGATGGTGTGGAGTAAGATATTTGGTGCGCAGAGGAGCAATGGTCTCAAAGGTGGAGGACACACATTTGTTGTATTTAAACACCAGAGTATCAGGGTAGCCACCTTCCCAATGCCTATCGACATTAGGTGCTCGGGAAGAGGTTAAATGTTGTGATAGCCAGGACTAATGGGCAAATAAAATGGGTGAGTTTTATTTATAGTAGGATTGCTTATTTTAAAACCATAGGGGATAGAATTGGAGAAATAGTGTATTTTTTTTCTTTTGTGTATTTGCCCATAAAATCAAATGCACATCAAATAAAGTAACTACTGAAAACAATTATCGCCCACAAAAAGCGTAATTTGTGACAAAAAAAAGTGATAAAGTTATTGGTGAATGAATGGGAGGAGCACTGACAGGGGAAAATTGCTTATGTCCTTGAGGTGAAAACACCTGTAAGCTGAACTGGTTAAGTTTTCTAAGTTATGTTAAACCACTACAACCATCAAGTCAGCCAGGGGCGTATCTGGGTAAAATGGCGCCTATGGCAAACACTGACATTGCGCCCCCTGGCTATAATATAGGCCAAATGTGTCCCCCATAGTATAGCTACCCCCCCCCCACCCCTTCCCAGTATAATGGGCAAAATGTGACCCCCATAGTATAGATACATCTGCCCAGTATAATGGGCAAAATGTGTCCCCCCCATAGTATAGATAACCCCCCCCCCCCCACACACACACACACACACACACACACACACCACCCAGTAAGATGGGCAAAATGTGTCCCCCATAGTATAGCTACCCCCCAGTATAATGGGCCAAATGTGTCCCTCATAGTATAGATACTCCCCCCCCCTCCAGTATAATGGGCAAAATGTGTCCCCCATAATATAGATAACCCCCCTCCAGTATAATGGGCAAAGTGTGTCCCCCATAGTATAGATACCCCCCCCCCCCCAGTATAATGGGCAAAATGTGTCCCCCATAGTATAGATACCCCCCCCCCCCCCCCCCCGAAGTATAATGGGCAAAATGTGTCCCCGCCATAGTATAGATAACCCCCCCTCCCACACCACCCAGTATAATGGGCAAAATGTGTCCCCCATAGTATAGATAACCCCTCCTCCCAAGTATAATGGGCTGAATGTGTCCCTTATAGTATAGATAAACAGCCTTCCCCCAAGTATAATGGTCCGAAAGTGTCAATAATAGTATAGATACACCATTTCTTGACAGTATAATAGGCCAAATTTGTCCTCATAGAAAAGATAGCCCCTCTCCCTAAGAATATGCAATACAAGACTCCCCCACCCGTCCTGCGCCATTCCCATCTCCAACACACTGACAGTCTCGTCTCTTCTGTGCTTCCCGACTGCCATCGTCCCACCCCCCTTCCTTCCGTGCTGTCTTGGCCCCCGTCCGCTTCCTTAGCAGACACACCTCCTCTGTTCAGCGTGACTAAAGAGACAGGAGGAGAGCATCCACCAGTTCACAGTGATCGCGGGTGCGCTTCAAATACAGGAAGTGACTAATTATGCCACTTCCTGTATTTGAAGCGCACCTGCGTTCACTGTGAGCCGGTGGTTGCTCTTCTCCTGTCTTTTTAGTCGCGCTGAACAGAGGAGGTTTGTCTGCTAAAGAAGCGAATGGCGGGCGAGGGCAGAGACAGCCCGGATGCAAGGGAGGGGGTTGGGCGAAACAGTGCAGACATGACATGCGGTGCAGTATGGGAGCAAGGAGGGGGCTGAGGCCATGAATAGCGATGCGGGCAGCACAGCACGGGAGAGGTGCGGGTGAGGCATAGCGCCCATGGCATGAGCCATACCTGCACCTCTCCAAATACGCCACTGCAGTCAGCTATGTTTTGTCATGTGCATTATATTGTTCTCTAGTGTATGCAATGTTTTGTCTACAGTAATGAAGAATTTCATCTCATGTCTCTCCATTTTTTTTCCACCCCTAGAAATCCCAGCAGTGGTTCCTACTCCAGCCCTCACCAGTACAGAGGAGCCAGCTGGTAAGTCATGCCATCTGCGGAACAGGGGCGGTGATCAGTTTTAGATAACAACCCCAGAGTAAATGAAATTAGCCCTGCTGCCAGTTCACCATGTCAGCAGGAAGATGGTAGATGCCAGGCATTTACAGCGTGCATCAAAACATTGGGATTTTTTCCCTACTTTCCGAGACAAGCTGTTCAGAAACAACATTTCCAGGCCCACTGCCAGAGAATATGCCAGGCTGCAGGGGGTGGGAGAGTATCAAGCAATGGGTTAACAGGCCCTAGCCTCCCTCCTGCGTTTAATGAAAACTAGCAGTGAACAGAGAGGAAGACACTAATTTCAAGGCGGTGTCAGAAACCTGAAAAAGTATATCCATCCCAGGAAAAATACGCAGCAGTTCATTGTCCTCTGTATCGGACTAGTGATGTCAGGGGACACCTCAGGATGCATTTATTATTATTATTATTTAGTATTTATATAGCGCCGACATATTACGCAGAGCTGTACAGTGTATATGTATATATATATATATATATATATATATATATATATATATATATATATATATATATCGTCACTAGCTGTCCCTCAAAGGAGCTCTCAGTCTAATCCCTACCATTGCCATATGTCTATATTATTTAGTGTAAGTACTATAGTCTAGGGCCAATTTTAGGGCGAGCCAATTAACTTATCCGTATGTTTTTGGAATGTGGGAGGAAACCGGAGTGCCCAGAGGAAACCCACGCAGACACGGAGAGAACATACAAACTCTTTGCAGATAGTGCCCTGGCTGGGATTCGAACCGGGGACCCAGAGCTGCAAGGCAAGAGCGCTAACCACTACGCCACCGTGCTGCCATTTACATAATAAAAGGGACCATCAGGTTTCTAAGAGTGGAGAGCAAAAAAAGTGGGGATCCAGACTGTCCATCTTTTTGCAAAAGTAGGGCCCTAATTAGATAAATAGCGGAAGTTTGGCAGCAACTGGGGCAGCCAGCAAGGGACTGTTCACAAACACAGCAGTCTCCTGAAGCCTGGCATATTATTCGGCAACGCTGCTGGTTGAGATGGTGTGCAGTCTGTCTTCACTGAAGTACACCACATCAGAAAGAACAATTTTTTATGGCATCACAATGCCAAGGAAAGGGAAACCCAGTTAGTGGCAGTGAGGACATACCTCCCAACTTTTTGAGATGAGAAAGAGGGACACTTAAGTCACACCCCTGATCACGCCCCCGTCACACCCCTAGTCATGAATACCATGAAGATTTAATAAGAAAAATATGTTGTTTTATAATTTAAACCACACTGGTCCTTTCTATCCTGGTTCATTTTCCTTCATGTAACATTAACATTTTAAAATTAGTAATATATCATTTTAACGGATGGGAATAAAGTTTAGAGTCAATCCAACACATTTTTCAGTAGATAAATACAAATAATTGCATAGAAAGAGGGACAAAGTCCTGAAAGAGGGACAAAGGAGGAGGAAAGAGGGACAGAGGGACAGGGCTCCCAAAGAGGGACTGTCCCTCCAAAAGAGGGACAGTTGGGAGCTATGGTGAGGAGGTGGCGTGCATCACCATCCTTTATGTGTAGACAGACGTTAAAGCCAGCCAAATATTGGTCAATTTCAGAAAGTTGAATAGTCTTGATCTTTTGGACAATCGATTTATAGTTATATCCTCCCACAAACAGCAGTGTCATTTCAATCACATTTGGAAAACGGTTGCCTGAAACGACTGCCAGTGATGACTTCAGGTGGCAGTTCAGGAAAGAGTGCTGTGCATGTACACTGCTCAGCAGTTTCAATAATTAAAAAAAAACACAGCTCCATTTTCCATTAGAACGAGAGATATTTGGAAAACAAAGCTGCATTGTGAGACACTGACATCTAAGGGCTGACAAACTAATCTCTACCACAGACAAATGTGTCTGTTATATTCCATATGGCCAATTTTGGTGAAACCATTGAACAGTATGAATTTGGGATGTAAGAGGAAAAAGGATAACAAGGGCTTCAATCGAATATTGATTGAGAAAGGCCATTCTGTCATTGTGTTGAGGGCTTCATGGCTTTTTATGGCATTAACTAGCAGTGGTGTCAGTGCAACTGGTATTAAATCTGATTCCTGCTGGTATCTATCTATCTATCTATCTATAGACCAGGGAAAAGAACAGGGATATCTACCAGTGAATGGAGAACATGATAAAATCAGACCCATTACTACACACAGGCTGAGGTAGCCAAAAAAATAACCACCCACTGTGGTTATACCGCTACGTTTGTGAAAAGTATTAGAAATAAATACACCACACTGGTTTCAATATTCAACTTGCTTTCCATGGAAAATAGCAATTTACAGGGTGGAGTCTAATATGCAATAATAATTAAAAAATATATATAAAGACATTTGGTAGATGTGGAAATCCTTTTTAAGTTAGAGTAGGGATAAGGTTAGAACATCTGCAAGGTTTTTATTGCTGCATGTGCACCCAATGGGAGGGCTCCCTCTCACTTCCTGTCCTGGTGACATGCAGGCTTCTGCTGTGAACAGAACTTCCTTTTCCCCTCTCTGGAGTTAAGTTTCCATATGTTCCTCTAGAGAATCCACCAGGGAGCCAGTTCGACGCACCCGGGAGCGTCGATCCGCCGGGAGCCGGCGTTTTTCGTCGGGTTCAATTAATAGCTACCACAGCTGATTGCGTCGCAACGTAGATTCCCGATGACACGCCGCAGGGCATATAACGCGTGCAGGAAACAGCTCCTGCGCGCGTTGATACATGTCAAAGAGGCCTAAACAAGTGGCAACATTCTGGAAATCTAACTGATGGATTAGGCTATCTGTAGCTTCTTGTCAAAAATTGTGACTCGCTGCCTTAAACAGCGCCCGCTTCCACTACATCCAGATTCACTGCGTTTCTTTGCTTGCGAGCTGCACGAGGAAACGCTGCCTATCTTTCTAGTGGCCTGTCATCCAGATCGCACTTCGGTGTGAATCGGGACGGCATGCTGCAGATTTCTGAAGCACATAGCCGAATCCCTTAGTCGCTCATGGCACGGCCAGCAATTTCAGCTGCGGCTAAAGCCAAATGGGAAATAGCCCCAACTCCCAGTGGAAATAAGCCCTAAGCTCACAGGGCAGAACTGCACAACTGATGCAACGCTTGGAATTCCAGCTAATCGGGAGCGCTGTGAAGCAGGGATATATCATTTCCATTGCTACATTCCTGCAAAGTGCACGACTAGGCTTCTTTCTGGTAAATTGAATGGAATAAGCATCACCCACTAAGCAACATGCTGTGGAGTGTGAACAAGCCCTAAGACTAAGTTCACACCATGGGCTTTGCATAAGGCCTACCCTAAAATTCACACATAATGCAACCAGCATGATACTTTCCATACCACGAAGATTACTGTGGTAACATAGCACACGTTATCCAGAAAGTGGGTTTGGATAACGTGGTCAATAAAAACGCGGATATGTGAACATGCCAATACAGTTGTATGGGCAGTGCATCCACATGCAGAAATGTGCATAGTGTGAACGTACCACAAGATCTACACTGCCCTCACAAACTGTACAAACAAAGCAGTAAAATGGTGGGTCTCAAGCCCTGCCAAAGCCTCACACCAGGCCATACATACAGAGACAGACAACTCTATCACTCTGCAGAAAAAACAGTTAGAGGGGGACAGGAAACATTAGTGGAGGAAGCCAAACACACTCATCATCAGCATTTCTCAGGGTTTTTTTTCTAAGCAATGTCTGGTATTATGATAAATGAATCATAAGTTAAGTTTTTAAGGTCACTGCCCTCTAGATTAGTGAAACAGGGAATCCAGTTTACATCAGTACTTGGGGTGTCACCAGGGCTGGAAATAAGGGAGCACCTCCCTAACAGACACAAATCAAAACAACACTCAGAAATGAAAATAAAAGACAAATGGCCCTGATGCATGAAAGGCCTAACATCAAGGGAGCACCACCTTTTATTAGAGGTACCCCAGTAAAACAAACATTGCTATGGTAACGTGTTACATCACAAATTACCATAACAACAGTGTGTGGTGCTAACAGAGTAACAGGTAGTTGTCCCCTGGCGTTTGGACTGGTAAAATTGCTGTGAGCTGCCAGTGCTTGACAGAATTACCGGACTTTTGTGCTTCAGACCATACGGTCCTCATCGAATTCACTTTTTTTCCTCCTGATTTCTCTCCTAGGAGATAATTATTCATCTTCTGTTTAAAATAACTTTTCAGCACTCTGCAATTGAAAAAGTATCAAAAAAGAGGTTGAAAAAGTACTGTCAAAATTATTCTGAGTATTTTCTTGCTTGCTGGTGGCTTAAAGTGACTCCGAGGAGTAATTAAAAACAAAATCGGAACTTACCTGGGGCTTTCTCCAGCCCACCGTAGGTCGGGAGGTCCCCCGGCATCCTCTTGGCTCCTTTCCCTGTCCCTCCGCAGAAATCACAACGAGCGACACCGGGGCTGAGTGTCGGGCTGACACTTCCTGAACGATGACACGCGTCATCATCACGCTGGCCGCTACACGTCATCAGGGCGGCCGGAGTGACAGTATTGCGCATGCGCGGTTTACAGTTAGAGAGCCGCGCATGCGCAGTACTGTCAAGCTGGCCGCCCTGATGACGATGAGCGTCATCGTTTAGGAAGTGTCAGCCTGACACTCGGCCCCGGTGTCGCCGGTCGTGATTTGGAGGGACCGGGAGAGGAGCCAAGAGGATGCCGGGGGTCCTCCCGTCCTACGGTGAGCTGGAGTAAGCCACAGGTAAGTTCTGATTTTGTTTTTAACTACTCCTCGGAGTCCCTTTAAGGGCATTTTATTGATAAGGTGTGAAAATATCACTGAGGGGAAAACTTAGGAGAAAAAGTGAATTGAATAAGGGCCAATAAGTATGGCTGGATATCCAGTTTAAATTATTGTTTTTTTGTTTTTGTTTGAAAGTTGTACCTCAAGGTAACAGCAGGACATATGAGGAATACACATAGCCATCTAAGTTACTGAGGTTGATGCACAACAAAATGTGTGTCTGTCACTGACAGGTTAATGAAGCAACTTAAGGTCTGTGGAGTAGCAACTGCCCACGTGTGGTTGGATGCTGGAGTACTGAGTACCTAAGGCTCTCTGATAATTTGACTGAAGATCGGGAAGGGGAGGTGGTGGCTGGTCAGAACTCTTACACAGAACATTTTTGTGGTCAGGACACATTAACCCCACTGCTGCCAGACCTGCACCTCCTAGCCCTAGTTTTCTTTATACTTGGCAATGGATCATGCGTACTTCATCAAGTTTCTCAAATGAACCCACAGAAAAAAGTAGTATCAAGATGCCATTTGTGCAGGGAGTATACAGCTTTCTAAGAACGACCAGAGCACAGTGGATAAACAAGACGACCAGTTATGTCTGAGGATGTATTAAGTATGGCAATTTTCATCACAGAGTAGCCCGAGAGACCGGTTGTTGTAGGACACACAGCTGACATAGCAGTACTTTAGTAAGGTGAGATAGCAGCCAGCAATTAGTGACTGATCTCCCCTAAAGAAGGAGCTGGTTCCCCTCTGTCTGTCCTGCAGCCAGGGTGGAGGCCGTTCAGCTCTGTTTGCACTGACATTTTTTTTTAAGTTCTCCTCTCATTTTCTGAAACAGAATATCCCAGCGGAAATAATGATACTATTAACCTCTTGGACACTGGAAAGCATGCCAACGTATGGAAGTCTTAGCCGAGACACTCAGCCACAGGTTGTAAATGTGTTTAGTAATGAGAAAAGTCTAATGGTAGGCATAGGTATAAAATCCACCCACCTCCAGACAAACTGGGCAACGATATATATATATATATATACACAAGACAAGAGGGTGCGGTGACATCATGTCTGTGAGTACAATGCAGACACCACAGAGTGCCGTCAGTTAGCTTAAACTAGCTGATGTGATTGTAGCGGTTACCACTCTGATAAGACTGCATGTTCTTTATCTCATTTAGCTGCCCTCTGATCTGTATAGGTTGCTTTAACCACTTAAAGCGGATCCGAGATGAAAAAGTAACTATAACAAACTATAACTTGTCTATAACTATAACTTGTCTATATATCTTATCTAAAGTTTAGATAGTTTACACAGCAAATCTATCTGCAAACAGCTTTAAAAGTTTATGATTATTTATTGCTGTGATACAATGAGGGCAGCCATGTTCTTTTGTCACATTGTCACAGGCCTGAGGGCTGGAGATGCTAGCTTGCTTGTGTGTAAATTCAGTCCCCTCTCCTCCTCCCCTCTGCCTCTGAAATCAATGGCTAGTAACCTCCTCCTCCTTCCCAGACTGAGCTCCCATAAGCCCCTGCTACCTGGGACTGAGTGCCAAGGCTCTCTGAAAAGCTGTGGGCAAGACTTAGGGCTGGAACCCACAGGAGCGCTTTTGGCAGCACTGCGATACGCTAGCAGTTTGCCAAAACGCTGGGCTAATGTTAATGGATGGGGCAACTTCCACAGGAGCGTTTGCGTTTCCCAGAAACGCAAACGCAGGACCTGCAGCATTTTGGGAGCGTTAGCGCTTCAATGTAAAGTATTGAAACGCTAGCAGAAACGCTCAGCAAAACCTAAACTGAGCGGTTTTGCTAGCATTTTGCGGTTCAGCACACTGTAACAAAATTAAAAATAATTCACAGGACCAATCAGGATAAAAACGCGAAACGCAAAACGCTACACAACCGCTGAGGAAAAAAATACACTGTTGCAAAACGCGACCGAAAACTCGCATGAATCCGCTTGCAAACCGCTCATGCAAAACGCTAGTAATAAATTTCCTTTATTCTTTTTGTACCATTCCCTCCCTCCCCCAGCCAGCCAATCAGCACAGAACGCTTCCCTGCCGCCCAGGGGACAGCGTGTTACACAGCTGTCCCCAGTACAGCGCTGCCGTAGATCGCAGTGCTGCCAGCAATCACCGCTGGGAGACTGATGACGGAGCGGCGTGCACGTTCTCCTGCAAAACCCTCGCCCCAGGACTTACCAATTGGTGTGAAGTGGTCCTGAGGCTGCCGCCACGTTCACGCTAACCGGTGTGGAACGGTCGGCAAGGGGTTAAGATGCCCATACATTAGACGATGTATGGGCAGATCGACCATGATTGAATCTGATCAGAGAGGAATCTGTTGCCTGCCCATACACCGTAGACCAGTTTCAGCCATGAAATCTATTATTAACTGGCCTAGCACCACCTCCACCTGCCTGGCCTCCCCACCCTCTCCTTCCCTCGGTGCCTGTGTTCCCTAAAATCTCACCTGTCCAACAATGTGATTCATGGCCTCCTCCGCCGTGTCCGCCTTTACCATAAGCACCTGTACCATGTGCACCAGGCACTGCACCACTTGCGTGTGTGCCAACACACATGCGCTTGGTGCCACGTGGTACAGGTGTTCATGGTAAAGGCAGACACGGCGTAAGCGGCCAAGATTTGCCTTGATGGACTGGTGAGATTTTTAAAACACTGCACATGGATCTGGGGGGACACTTTACACTTTGGGGAATACCAGCCGGGGTCAGTCGGGTACGTTGATCGTTGCAATGTCAAACGCATTTACCGCCACGCAACCAATCAAGCACTTGTGACAGAGATTTTCCAGCATGAAATCAATTAATTGAACCATCGATCAGGCAGACGTGCTGTGGTACTGATTTTCCTCAGATTCAATAACATTATTAAAGGTCGATCGGGACTGCAACTCGTCTGATGTATGGCATTCTTTAGGCAGGTCTCTAGAAATATCCGTCCTGTTCCCAGAGGTGTAAGCTGAACTAATGTCATGACAAAAACAATTCAGCTACAAGAGATCTACAATAGACAGGAAATTATCGTACATGTCATTCCCTGATCAGCTGCTCCACTTACACATAATAATTCTCACATATGTGGACTGGAGGCGGAGCAGAGCAATCACCCGCACAGGGAGTCTGTCTATCATGACAGTATTCGGTGATGCGGAGTGATATGCGCTTCAGCCGGATCACTTGGTAGTGCTGGTGAAGAATGACTGGCAGGAGGAGCCACGCTGCAGAATAAGATGGACCTTAAAAAGACGAGTACAACAGGTGCTCACTAAAACCATGGATTTGAAGCAGAAATATTCCTAATATGTTGTGTTGGGATCTCTACCTGGAAATTCTACCTACTGAGGGGATGCGCCCTAACTAATTATGTTTTTTAGCAGGATCTCTGCTCAATTATGTAAGAAATCTTTGAACATAGGCGTCGAAAATAGGATAAAAAAAGGTTAGCGGTGGACTTACCTCCCCAGTAAGAAAAATCACAGACAGAGTTGATAAATATTCAACAATAATACAGTTTATTCAAATACTTCACAATGCAATGCATTTCGCAGGTTCAACCCTGCTTCATCAGGCAATAAAAGGAAGCAAAAACTTGTAAAGGTCAAGCACCTCTGATTAACGATACTCTACTAGTGGCTACTTCCGGGCACCTTTCCTTTATAAACCTAGCCGCATTTGAAATGCTAGGTGCTCACAACAAATCCATGCACAGCGCACCAAACACTTGGAATTTCTATAAGCTGTAGTGAAGTGGGATAAAAATACATACGGTAGGTATCTGTACTCACTCAGAAACACAACTTCGTTTTGTTACTGTGCAGGCCAGACACCACATGCAAACTGGTCTAGTATTTCATAATATGATTACAAACAAGGAACTTAGGTGCATAACTGGGCTCGAGTTTTATAAGCGGATTTTGTCTTTATGTGAATAAACCTTTAGTGCAAGACTGAGGAGGCCTGTCCTGCGAATGAGCAGTACCCAATCCTGCTAAACAAGACTTATTAGATCACTGCTAAGCTTAACCATTCACTGGTGTCCTCAGGCATGAAATACAAGGCTAGAGAGGCAGGATATACTAATGCCTCATACACTGCAGTGTCACATACATCTCATATGCTCAGGAGTGGTCCACTGTGCAAGCTTTCTATGCTTACTGACTGCAGCAGAGACGTATTGATAGAGGTAACATTAAACTAAGTACGAGTGCTGTTCTAATCGTGTACTCTGTACAGTGCCATGGAAGCAGAGGCGTCACGACAAATCATGGGGCCCTCCAGCAAATCTTTGATGGGGACTCCAATGTTTACACTCTTTCCCTTGCCTACCCCTGGTAACCCTCACAGCCTGGGGGCTCATCTCACAAAGGTCATAAAACAATTGTGGCCATCATGATCTCCTCACCCATAACACGTGTAGCCACAAAAGCACCTGGTCTGAAGTATCAGAGAAAGGGAAGGTCCTTAGTTGGGGCCCCCCCACACATCTGGGCCCCCCCTGCGGTCACAGGGGCTGCTCCCCTCTAGTTACACCCCGGCCATATACGTAAATAACTGACAGTAATAATATATGTATTAAAAACTGTGACAAGAGCTATAAACCAATGTGGACAGTGATCAATAACCTCACGTTGTTTTGACTGCTGTATAGAAATAAAAAAAAGTCAAACTTGATTGGTTGCTATGTGTTATTGCTCACTGCTGCTCTTTGTGCTATGAAGAGGCACTGGCCTGTCCAGACCTGAGCAAGACTATCCGTCTATAATGATATATGTGCACTGCAATGCAATTGATAGCTGGCTCAGGCAGAGTTAAACTGACAGCCACACAGACCAGGCATGCTGTAATCAGCATTATACCTGGTGATCCTTCCAGTCACAGCTCCTTGCACAGAGTGAGCCTGGACCTGAGGCTGTGCCTGCCTGTGCCCAGCGCTCGCCTGGCATGTGACAGGATTTGTAATGTCACCCTGGCACAGGTCCCTGGCACACTTTCCACCCTCCACCCCACAACAGATGGCCTTTTCACCCTGGCTGAAACCCAAAGCTTGTTATGGGGAGGCTGTTCCATTTCCTTCTTTCGGTAAATCTCAAAGCCTGATGCTGAAATGACACCAGGAGATATTTCTAATCCCATCTATTTAATGGGTATTTTATGCATGGGTTCCAGAAACTGAGACAGATTTATATAATAAAAGTCAACACCACAAAAAAGGCAGAATCCCTCTGCAACAAAAAGGCATACATGTCACAGATGTGAGTGATCTACACCAGATGAAATATGACACTCATTGGATTTTGTGGGTTATTGCCCAGGTGCTCAACCACTGGTATATGTTAAGACAATCAGCACAAAATATCTCAGGATAAGACTTTGCGTGCTGACAAGTGAGCATTAAAATGTGCATCACTTTGTTCCCTAGTTCAGTGACTTAGCTGCTAGAAGGTCCTGCCATTTTGTTTTCAATCGTCCACAAAACTGTCTAAACTCCCCACACTCTGCAGTGAGGCAGTGTCCAGCAATCCCTGCCATGTATTGAGGAGGACCAACAGTCCAAAACAAGCTGTCTGCATGTTTGAGGTGGCTCTGTAAAATGTAAAGCTATAGGCTTGCTATACACCAGCGGTTCTGGTTGCAAGCCTGGCTTTAGGGGCACAAGGAAATCCTTTGCATATTCAGTAGTGGTGCACTGTAAGTAACCCAAATTCCTTCTGTTTTAAGAAGGCAACCACACTAAACCGTTTGATAGTCCACCAATCCTAATAGTTTCAAGTTCATGCCAACTTTATGCTATGAAATCAAATGCATCTACTGCATTGAGCTCCTTTCATACTGGCATTAAAATTATTCCGCTTAGCGTAGTGCAAAGGAAACAAACAGATCTTATGTTAAGCAATGGGATTTTTTACATCAGTCCTTTCATAATGGATCCACTCCATGCATTTCAACAAGCTGAACACAAGGATGGATCATGTATGATTTCCTCGGATTGACTGGTCATAATGGATAGATGGGGACTGAGGCCAACAGAATGGTGCCCGTTCTCACTAGGCTGCTTGTCGTGTGTTTCACACTCCAGGCTTATACTGGTCCATCACCAAGCTGCATAAATGTGCATACAATGAGCATACAACTTGCACCAACTAAGTATTATTAGCATCTCAATGACCACCCTACCTCTCAGTACAGAGCGGACCCTGCCCACCTCCAGTCAGGGACGGATCTAGGGGGAGGGGGGGGGCGGGGGGTCTCTTGCCCCAGGCGCAGTTTGTTGAATTCTTAAAAAGACAGCAAAATGAATGGCAGATTAGGCGTCAAAACCTGACCTTTAGGCGCCAAAACCTGACCTTGCCCCAGGCGCAACTTGGTCTAGATCCGTTCCTGCCTCCAGTGGCTTCACAAGGGAGGTGGGGGACGGGGTGACATCTGGGAGGAAGTAATCAAGAATAAAGCCTCTGGACACAATTAAGGAGGGATGCAGGGGAGGAGACTTCTCCCTCCCTCTCCTAGGGCTGTCCGCCTTTGTTCTGCCAATACTAGACAGTGACAAGCAAAGTGGACATGCTAGATCTTTATCATCTGCAGTGCCATATCTCCCCAGTCCCAACACTCCTCTACTTCGGCTTCCACTCCCTCTCTACCTTCTGCTTCTACTGCATATCATGTGACACAACATGCTGTAGAAGAAGGTAGAGAGCGGACAGTTGTAGAGGACGCTGGTCTCGACTTGGGGGACAGAGCGCTGAAAAAGGTAAGGATCTAGCACATCTGCTGGGCTAGTCTTTGCCTAGTAGGGAGCAAACGAAGGTGGACCTTGGAGAGGGAGGGAGGAAAGTAAGAAGTCAGGGAACCTCCCCGATCGGGAAGGGGGCTGTTTGGAGATATGGACAGCTGCAAGATTTTGTTTTATGGGGGGGGGGGTGCAACGCACATCTTATCGTGAGGGGGAGCAGAGCAAAGTCTACCTATTATTGCTATCTAGGGGTGGGGGGAGGAAAGAGGCTACCTATTACTGCTATCTGAGGGTGGATGGAGGAAAAAAAAGCTAATGCTGCTGATGGGGGGTTGGCGACACTGTGAGTTACCATACCAGGCTATACCTACCCTAGTGACGTGTCTCTGTCAACCTCTTCTCGGTGGTCCACAGGAGGGAGAAGGGAGGCAAGGTCAGATGATGGATCTGTGCTAAGGCAGAGACACCCACTTTCCTTTCAGATTCACACACTTACTGTAAAAATCTGCCAGGACGCACTAGGGCAACAGGAACTTTACAATATGCTGACCCGCTTTATTTGTCTTGGCTCTGTTTAAATCTACAGATAGATTTTTAATTTTTGTTTCAGATTGTGAGCAGTACTGCAAACCTCCAAAAGGAAACTACAAAATCAACCTGAAGAAATACTGCAAGAAAGACTATGGTAAGGATGTTGTATTTTACAAAACCAAAATGGGGGGGACTAAGTTTAGGAAGACCGTGTGTGAGAAGGGTTGGCGTTATGAAAAAAGATTTTAGGAAAGTCATTTTATAGGGAAATTTCATTTTATTAAAACTAAAACCACCCCCATAAACTTCAATGAAGATTCTCACCTCCTAATTTGTAGTGGAGAAAGAGAAACATCTTGTTGAGTTTTTCACATAACGTGATTTATGGAAGTGTCTGCTTATTTATAGCATCTCGATCAATTCTGGTGTGAAAATTGTAAAAAGAGAACCACAGCTCTTTGTAGGGCAGTTTCTAGGCCAATTAGCTCTGAGGGCAAGTGTGTAAACCCCATTCCTCCTAACTCGTAAACAATGTTGAATGTTGCGATAACCAATGCCCTGAGTATAAGTGTGCCAGGTATGCTATTGATATGACCCCCAGCACGGGTAGCCAGAGGTAGCTCCCCAGTATTAAGTAGCCAGACGTAGCATGCCCCTCCCACTATAGGTAGCCAGTTTGACCCCCAATATAGGTAGCCAGATGTAGCCCCTCCAGTATAGGTAGCCAGATGTGTCCACCAGTATAGGTAACCAGAGAAGCTCCCATTATTATGTAGCCACCGGTAGCCCTCTCAGTCTAGGTAACAAGATGTTAACCCCAGTATAGGTAGCCAAAAGAGCCCTAAGTATTATGTAGGCAGGCGTAGGTGTACCAGTCTCCATGGCTGCAGTATTAGGTAGCCAGCCGCCGGTATACCAGTCTCCATGGCTACAGCAGCATCTGCAATCTTGTAACTCGCTGGTGCCTGTGGGTCATGTGATGATAGACGCGACTGCAGCCATGGAGACCAGGATGCCTAGGAAAGAGATGTATCTTGTTTGTCCATTTTTTGGTTATTGGAGAGGTAAGTCACTTTATCCCTTTGCTTCACCTTCTGCATGGGCCTGTTTCTTCCTCCTCTGACACTACACCCCAGATGGTAATTCCACCTTGTTCATTATCTGGCTGTTTGCAGTAAATTAGCTGTGTGGAGATTTATAGAAAATCTACATGAATAGTGAGAAAATAATTTTGAGAAATTCTGCACACAAACCGTATACTGTTGTCATGGCTGCAGGAAAGCTATTTTTTAATTATTATTTTGGCAGCTTGACAATATAAATATTGAAATGGTAAGGTAATCTTTAATACTAATGAGAGGCTGTAAGCATGCATGGACACACAGCTGAGCGCGCATAGCACAACCCCCACACTAAGCCACCACCCACAACTGCACGGGCACACCGTGGGGAGTCATCAGGGGTCTAACTATGTAAGTTAAGCTGATCACTAGTGTACACAGGCTGCAACTTGCAGTAAGATGTCCTACTCAAACCCCCCACCCCCCTTCCCCATAGAACAAAATGGGCTCCTCAGTGCATACTGTGAGTGCACTTTTTTGTCCTTAGCCATTTTTCAGTTGATTCAAAACTGCACCAGTAATCTTAAAGAGAAACTCCAATCAAGAATTGAACTTTATCCCAATCAGTAGCTGATACCCCCTTTTACATGAGAAATATATTGCTTTTCACAAACAGACCATCAGGGGGCGCTGTATGACTGATTTTGTGCTGAAACCCTCCCACAAGAAGCTCTGGGACCGCGGTACTTTTGGCAGTTTGTTACAATGTAACAATGTTCACAGACAGGAATTAGCTGTTTACAGCTGTCTCTAACAGCCAAAACAACTGGCAGCAGCTATGTAACCTGCCCACAGTAAAAATGTCACCATGTAATAAATGTCAGAATGTAAATCGGGGAGAGGAAAGATTTTATAATGAGCAAAAACAGACTAAATCATTTATACATAATAATTGTAAAAATGAAGCACTTTTTTTATTGCATTATTTTCACTGGAGTTCCTCTTTAAAGACTGACACCTGATCGCACCACACAGAGGGAGACTCAGACCCTAAACCTTTACCTGCAGTTACACTTGCCTAGCTGTGATGCTGATATTTTGGCTTCTTAGTTTGTGGGTAATACCCCCGCAACAAGCTTACAGCCAGTGGAGTCAGGACATCTAATCTGCACATGTATTTTACATCAACAACTCAAAGATTATTAAAGACAGATGACTTTCTTTAGGGAAAGTTGGGCTTTCATTTAGAAAACTGGTAACATATACCACAGAAAGAAATGTAATTTCACAACCCTGGCCTGTAATAACAGACACACCCGATTACCCCTTCCTCTCAGCTGCTCTCTGAGGTCACCTGTCTCACCTGACTGGACAGCGGCCAGAGGCATGCTTGCTGCAGGAGATTTCGCTATAATCCTTGCATCACGTTTAATTGTCCGAGAGGGACTTTTTCTCCGTGAACGTTTACATGAATCGTTTAAATAAATAAGAGATGGCACTTTCTATATCCTTCTCGCTACAGGTTTCCTTGAATGACTACCAATAAAAACCTTTCATTAAAATCTCTGTGCAGAGGTCAGTGTGGATGCAAGGATTCCTATAAATCACTGATTACAAGGATTAAGGGCAGGTATAGAGGCGATTATGAAAAACAGATTGCAGGGCAGCCAGTTCACAGGGATGCTGCATAGCAGATTCTGCAAATCGCTGGCGATCCATATTAATTTTATAGGTCTATAAGTCTTCCCTGAATTCAAAGCCTGTGTTTCTTCTGGGGGTCAGATGAAGTTCAGAGTCTGACAAGTAATCAAAAAAAAAAAGTGCAAAAACATATGTTCAGTGGTGTCCACATTATATAGATATACATAACTGCCGCATAGCAGTGGACAATGCATGACTCATGCTTACACCTATCTTTATCCTGACACCCTGGTGACAGGCCGGGAATTGACGACATTCCAGGTCCATTTAGCCACACAAGAGTTAAGAGGGGTGCAGAGAGGGGAGATGGCATCGGATTCCCCATTAGGGCCGGAGAAGAGAATACACTCTAGCCTTTTAATTCCATGGACAGTCTCCTTCATTTTCTGTCTATTTCACAAGCTCCCTCTCTAGTTCTATTCATTCTTCTCTCTTTCTCTGTCTGCCAGAAATGTTAAAAAGGATATCGCCTCCTTGAAAAAAAAAATCAAATATCCATGGGAGGGAACCATATGCTAATGAGATGCTAATAATCACCTGGCTGCGCAGCCATTGGACGTAGACTGATGGCCCCTAATCTGTGTGACATGGTGACCATTCATCCTGAGCGCGGAGGGGAAGCAACACATTGATGTATGGCAGGAGCTCTTGGCGTGCGGAGAATAGAAGAGGCGTTTTAGGTCTGTGAGACGAGAGAGCCTGAACCAGGCCTCCCCAAGCTGTCCCTGTCAGCGTGACAAAGACCCCCCGCTGATAAATAGAGCTTTTTGGAAGTGGGGGGTAGTGGTCTCATACCATAACCCCAGTGCCTGGTACCTCCCTCAGCCCAAACAAGAACCATTATGTGCTTGGGGTGTTAAATCTTCCATTGGGTAATAGACCAAGGTTGCTGTCTTTCTGCATGAAAGCTATCTCTGACTGCGAGTTCATCACACATGGCTAATGGCTCCATAGGCCTGATGACTCTGAATGTTATACTGCTGTCAGTGGGAATAAATGGCCCTCTGTTTTAGCAAAGTTATATCTCCTGAAAAGGCTAAACTATAGGTGTCACCTTCATTTTTTTATCACCTATACAGGCATAATTTTTGTCCACAACGGAACAAACCTATGTAAGGATATTAATATTCGTTATTAAACTATTAAATTATGCAAGCTTTTTTAGGAAAATGAATCTATAATCATTATGTATTTTGGTTTATTTATTTTCCCTGAGAAGGATGGTTCAGCTTACTATAGTTCTTCTACTCAGATAGCTGCTGTCCTATGATCTGCTGATAACAGATGCTGTCAATGAGTTTCTAAAGGTGCGTACACACGCACTACAAAAAGAAACGACGGGTCCGCCGGACCCTCTAGCGGAGAGTATGCGCGAGTGTACACACTGTCGGCGGACTGATAAGGCTGTTTATGAACAATCCGATCAGTGGATCATTCAGAAACAGCCTTATCAGTCCACCGACAGAGCGTACACACGTGCATACTGTCGGCTAAAGACCGCCCAGCGGGAGGGTCCGGTGGACCTGTCGTTTCCTTTTGTAGTGCGTGTGTACGCACCTTATGTGTGCATAACATTTAGAACCCCACCCTCCCATTGAGGCTTAGCATACACTGTCTATTATGCGGAATTTTCCCACCACCCAGAGCATTCTGGGAGACTAGAGATCTTTTGCACTGGCTTCAGAACTCAGTAAATAAACATTCTGCAGAGATCAGTTGCTAGGACTAAAGAGGTTTCCACCTGTGAAAAATTTCAGAAAGTAAATCAGGGGGAGGAAAGATTTTATAATGGGCAAACAGTAACTAAATAATTGATACATGACCATTGTAAAAAAAAAAAAAAAAAAAAATTAATTATATTATTTTGACAACACTTCCCTTTTAACCTAATTATATATTCCTTTTTTTTTTGTATTGTAAAAAAATTATTTTTACTTGTTGGGTGCTTAAAAGTTTTTTTTATGAAGATAACAGATGAAGCAATATAAATCAGAAGAAAATGTTTGTAATACGACATCTTATGTAATCTGTTGAATGCAGTTTTTATACCACAAGCAATAAATACTTTAGATTTTTCTCTTTAATATGCCCTTTTTTTTGCAGTGGTCCAAGTGAATGTTTTAGAAATGGAGATGGTTGGATCATGGGCAAAGTTCACTGTCAACATCCTGTCTGTGTACAAGTGCCGAGATGACCGGGTGAAACGGGGAGACAATATACTGTGGATTCACATCAAAGATTTGTCCTGCAAATGCCCAAAGATCCTGCTGAGCCGCCGCTACTTAGTGATGGGCAGCAGCGAGGGCCAGGGAGACAGGCCAGGACTCACAGCTGACAAGAACAGCATGGTGATCCAGTGGAGGGACGCTTGGACCAGACGCCTGAGGAAACTGCAGCGCAAAGAGAAAAAAGGAAAATGCATGAAGCCATGAGGGCTGCCCGGGAATGAGAACTTAAAGTCTGTATATATGCAATTTAAAATGCTCGGGACAATGGACTTCTCCAAAGTTTGGAGGTCTAATTAAACTGAGGTGCTCTTAGATCCACATATGTGGAAGGAGGCTTTTCCCCAAAAGACTTTAGTAGAGTTTAACTCACTGACGCTAGAGTTATGATGTTAATAATCCATGATTAAATCTACTCGCCTTTCTCACAAACTGGGAGATGAGATCCGTGGTCGCATGCCAGTCAGCTAACCCCAATGCACATCAGTCACTGTTCCTCCACAAATGGGACTTAGGGCAACTTACAGAACTACAAAATGTTTTCAGTGTCCAGGATCATCCTGAACCAAGCATCTTGAAGATGTGACCTGGTGTCACTTGGTTAAACATTAGATAAAGCCTCTCTAAATGCTTTCCTGTCTAGAACACTAATTTCAGATTACGTCAAAGGCCTTAAAGAGAAAAGCCAATGCTTAAGAATTTATTGATTCTGGACAAATTATATATGTGGCCAGACTTATTGCAATCATCAAGCAACAGTGGCAGTGATCCACATATAATAAGAGTACCCACATGTAAACTATAGAGGAAAAGTATGGTTTATGCATCTTGTTGCTGGTCCCAGGCGATCGTTAACGCTCAGTAGAGTACCTGAGGTACAGACTAGGTCAAGATCTGTGAGAAAGCAGGACATTTCTAGATGCTAATCTCTCCTCTCCTTGGCTATGAGAAGAAATATTCTTCTACATCCTAAATTAGAACTGTGCAGATTAAGGAAACAAAAAGATGGGGCAGACCCCACAGTAAGGAAGCCTTGGAAAGATGCAAGCTATTCTGACATGACCCACAAGCAGCAGTCCCAAAGCACCTTCTTTTGTAATCTATTCACCTAACCTCATAGGAAGAACTGATACTTAGCTACGTTGCAGCTCCTCTGTTGTACCTTAAAGGACCTTATCTATTGAGAAGACCTGCAGAGCCTTGTACAGTAACCAAACCTCTGCCAAACAACGCAAGTTTTGTAACTTTCTTGGAAGTGTAATATTTGTAGAATGCCTTCTGAATGTATAATTGTTTTTTTTTTGATGTGCAAAATGGTGTATCATACAAGATTGTATTATCTTGTTCTATTACATGTCAGACTGGCCCCACTCACTGTTATTGTACCTGAGTTCAAAGTGATGCCTCAGGCGTGGCAATGAAGTGGTGATTTGTATTATGTTTGTTATGATCCCGTGTCGGTGCAAGAAACATTGGTACACTGTTGTACTATGTACGGTACTTTGTACAGCATCTGCTCTGTTAACCTCTTTTTTTTCTCTGGATTCTCCCTGTCCCCAGACCTGCAAGATTTACCCATCCATTATTGTGGAATTGTATAGAAGTCAAATATTCCCAACCCGAGGTGGTTCATTGTGGTTCCAACATGAATGTCTACTGCTCAGTGTGGGCCAGAAGATCAGTCTGTTAGTGCCTATTATATAGTATCAAATGGCTCCAGCAATCACTGCTTCATCAGCACAGATAAACAGAAATAAGCTAAAATGATCTTTACTACACTTTGGCTTTGCTACAAGTCAGAGGTCCATTTCTGAGAACGTTTATGTGGTGACACTTTTGCACCTTTATTTTCAACTACTAGCATCACTCGACAAGTTCCTCCAGGGCGAATTTCCATATGGGCAATGCTTCAGGCAAATCATTGAAATGGAATAGTAGCCATAAGAAGACAATTACACATTCTTTTTGTGGTAAATTATGGATATTAGTTTTCAGAAAAAGCCATATTCATGGAATATGTACAGTTCACTAGGACTCTAGCAGGACATAATTTCTGCAAAGGCCACGGGGACCATGTCTTAGGGTGATGTGGAATGGGGCATGGTGGGGGTGGGCATGAATGTTAGTAAGGGGTTCAAATGGTATAGGAAGGTTGCGCATGGAAAGGAAGTTGCTGCATATGCAGATCTATGCAAATATAGGGTGCTACTATACTTGGTAAGTGGCTGGACGGTGTAATAGTTAAGGGCTCTGCCTCTGACATAGTAGACCTGGGTTTAAATCTTATCTCTTCCTATTCAGTAAGCCAGCACCTATTCAGAAAGAAGTTCTAGGGCAAGACTCCCTAACACTGCTACTGCCTACTGAGTGCGCTCTAGTGGCTGCCTCGCAATCGCTTTGAGTCTGATAGGAGAAAAGCGCCATCAAATACTGGAATTATTATTACACAAGGTATAGGGGGTGCTGCTGTACATGCAATGCTGTTATTCTGCATGTGGGGGCTTCATCTGTAAGAAAAAAAGTTGCTGTACACAAAAGGAGGAAGCTGCTCTACATGAGACTACACATGGGTGGTACTATAAAGTTGGCCTATGAAGACAGGGCAGAAATCGGGTCATTAACTTATTAGTAAGATGCAAATCAAGATTGATACAATTAATATATTGGTAAAACTCACCAAAAAGTGACTCTTCTAATAATAATAATAACAATAATAGGGACATTACAATAGGGAACTTTTGGAGACCAAATGTGTCCGTCTCATTTTGGGGACTCCTTCCCAAAACTGGATTGAAGGCAATACTGGAGCGCTAGTGAACCTTGCATATTTCTTTAACTAGTTGTGGCAGCAACTGTTACTTTGTCATGAACACCAATGTCCATGCTGTGAGTGCAAATTCCCCTCGACATGTTGGAGTATGCACAGTGTTATACTATCTGTATGCTGTTTCTTCAGTGTGGACAAGATAGAAAGGAGTGTGCTGGGCATGTGGATGGAGCACAAAAGGTGCGTATCCCATGATGCCTTGTTGCAATTAAATCCTCCCATACTTTGGCTGTATTATATTGCCTTCCCAATCCAAACGTTTTGTTTCTGATCAAGAAGCGCGAATCTGACTTCTCTGTTTATGTGACTTTTCTCTGCTTTGTGTTCCTGTGGACAGTATAAAGCTGAATCTTATGTAAACCTGTTGACAAAAAGTTCACTAACGTCTTATAATGACCCTGAAATAACAATTAGCATGATGAAATAAACATGCGTACTTGTAGTACTAATTCTACTTACAGGACCACTATCGTGGAGAATTGTAAAATTTAAAATGCATGTTTATGCATATCTATAAAATGTAAATTTGTTCCAGAGTGCACTATAAAGAAATTTTTCCCATGTTGCTGTCACTTACAATAGTAAAAATCAGATTTTGGACTAGTCCATCTCTTCATGTGGTATTCTTTATTTTCAAAAAGCACTTTCTGAATAATAGTTACTCAGTCCAATGGCCAAAATACCACGCAAGCGAGTAGGGAGGCTAGCTGGCATCTTGAAAGAGGTCCTTTCCAGAGAATGTTTTTGTAGAGAAAAATATGGGAGTACTGAGAATCTCACATGAGGTGATGGACTAGTCCAAAACCTGTCTGCCTACTGTATGTGACAGCAACAACGGAGAAAAGTAATTGAAAGTGCATTGTCCTCTGGGGGAAATGTGCATCTTATAAGTATAACATATTAATATTATATAATATTTATTACAGATAAAATATTAATTTTGCAATTTTTCGTGACGGTGGATCTTTAAGGCCTGGTTCACATTAGCGTTTTTTATGGAGCCGGACATACAAATCAGGCCAGCTGGATCCGTTGAAAATGGTCTGTTTTACAGCCAGTGTGCTGTAAAACATCCGTTTTCATTAGTTCCTATATGCTGCAAAACCTTACGTTTCCGTTCCGCTGAGCGAAACGGTCCAGAAAATTGGGTCCTACAGCATTTTACACAAGATATTATAGATGCAATAGCGTCTCACTTTGTTTGCATCACTGTCACCACTAACTTTGTCCTGCCCAAAGCAGTGCAAAGCTGATGCAGCTGTTGCTCTCATCCATTCCCAGCCATGGCCCTCCTGTGCTCCCACCTGTGGTCCTCCCCCACTCTCACCCGCATAAGATAGAAAATGGTCTTCCCCAATCAATGCTCCATCAATAAAACATCATCAAACATCCATCAAGAGGGCCTTTATTTTGAATGGTTTTTCATTAGATATAATGTTTTTATCAAACTGAATGTCTAATCTCTTAAAAATCCAAATGGTTATTTCAAAACACACATAAGGATGCTCATAAGAGATTCTAATCTGGGAACCTACACTTCTTTGCATTTAAAACCAAAAGTAAGACTATAGGGATTCTAGGAAAGCATTTACGAGGATTAGTACTGTATACACACATTTATCTCATCATGCTATACTTCACTCCAGGTTATCTCTGAGCCACCTGCAGATATCATATAATAGGCATGCCTTGATTGTATATGTCACACTGGTAAATTATCATTTGTAAGTGGCCCACAATCCGACTGTATACAGTATATCAGAGAAGGGTATGTATGTCTGTCTCCAGAATTTCTTGATCAACCTCATCATAGCGGAATCTTTGGGGGATCTCAGATGCCTGGCAGGGATTGGTACACAATCCCTAGGGTGACAGAGCACTGCCAACGCTGTGCAGATGCGTCAACAGCCTCCTGGCTAGTGGCACGTCTCTTGCTATGTGGGAGGAAGAACAAGCGGTGTGCGATGGGAGTTAATTCCCGTGGGCAGGGGAGCGGGTAGAACAATGTGGTCATGCGGTGCTCGGACGTCGGGGATGCCGGATCTTTAGCAGATTTAATGGAGCCGCTGTACACACGCTGGTCTGACTCCAGATTCTCGGCCATGTTGGTCACTATCGCCCCCCGGGACCTATTTCAGATCAGCATATGTATGTAGCTTTACTTGGGAAAAATCAATGGCAAAGTTAGAACTTCCGCAAGCAATCATTATTATTATTTGTAAGAGAAAAGCCAGTTCCAGGGACTTCCCTTTCCCCTTTCTCGACATTCTCTATAGCAGGGGTGTCAAACTCAAATACAAAGTGGGCTGAAATTAAACACTGGGACCTAGTCTCAGGCCAACCTATCGGCCACCTTCCTCACTTAAAAGTAGCCACTAGCGATACAATTTGCTGATCGATTATGAATGATTCTTATAAAGATTCCTAAATTATCGTTTGAGACCACTAATTGACAAAAATCTCCTAACCAATACAATCAGATTAATGAAATTGATCCAAATTTCGGTTTGATCCTGTCCATCTGATCAGATTGGTTAGGAGATTTTTGTCCATTAGTGGTCCCAAATGGCTATTTATGATCGTTCATAAGAAGAATCGATCGTTAGGCACATTGCATTGTTCATGGCCACCTTTATAAAGCTCCCTGGTGTCTAATGGCTGCCCTCCAACCTCTGCACAGTTCCTCCTCCCTCCCCTATACCTTTCCCTAGTGTTTTGTGCTTTCCCAGTATCTCCCCCAAATGGCTTCCCTGGTGATCTAGGGCTTCACCTCCAACAGAGCTTCCTTGGTGATCTAAAGTGGGTGACATAATGCAAAGTAGGGAAACCACTTGGGGGCCAAATTGAATGGCTCTGAGGGCCAGATTTGTCCCGCGGGCCGGAGTTTGACATGTATGCTCTATAGGCACAACTAAGTAGAGTAGAAACTCTAACAATACCTGTGCATAAAGCTACAAACAGATGTTTAAACATACACAAGTATTTTGATAAGTTCTTTTAAATATAGTGGCATAATGGCAGAAGTTTATAATCAGGATAGGAAGGACTTTTTGATAATGACAGTTTCAGAAACTTTAGACTTGATATTTTCACACTCTCTAGTGACAGAAGAATAAGTTATCTTTCAAATGGCACAAATTGTGACATTGTGACTAAGATATTAGAAAGAAGTTGACTCTTGTAACAGATATTTGAGTTGGAGCTCATTTCAGGACTCCATGCAGCCAATATCAGTTTTTGGCAGGTGCATTTTTAAAATATAAAGTGATATCCATGGAAACTCCTTGATTATTTATCAGTGAATTTCCTAGTTAAAGGATAACTGTACTTACAAATGTACTGTTATTCAGCTGTCCTCCCATCACGTGAATGTCATATGTCACTACACTGCTGCATAGGTGGACTGGGCTGATGAGGCCTAGTCCTGCCAGTGTGGGCTGTGAATGTCAGCCCCAGTCCAGCAGTCCAGAAGAAAAGTTGCAGTGTGTGGGGGAGACGAGAAGAGACAATGGTAATATAAGACCTAGCCCCTCCTCCTCCCTCTGCACACCAACTTCTATAGATGGGGATGACATCAGTATTTGATTACAACTGACAGTATACACCAGAAGAGGCTATGCAGGGGGACATATGGACCCCTGTACTTACACTGGGATGTAGAGTTATCTTTTAAATAAACATACTGTGGAATGTTCACAAAGCATTTATGTACTATTAAGCTGTATTATTAAGCTGCCAATAGGTGTACATGTGCTAAGGCATGTACTTCAAATAATGTTTCCAATATTAGGGGGTGCTGGGTATCCGTATCTATAAGAGGGAGGGTAGGTACGTCAACAATGTTAGGAAACACTGTTGTAAATAACTCAGATATAGATGGTCAATAAGTCATGCAAATTTAATGCAAACCGTATGCAGCTTGGAATTGAGCCAGGCAAATGCTCTTCCAGCTGATTTTGATGGGCTCAGCTACAAACAACCGCAAAATTGCAGAGTAGTAGAAGAAGAAGCAAGGCATCTGCTTCCCTATAAACCATTTATTTCCAGCCTGGCATATGATACAGCGGTTTGGGCAGTTGGGAGGACAGAAAGTAGCCTGACAGCTGTTTCACAGGTAGTCCCACTTTGTAAGAGGCAATACACAAGATAATACTCATCTACAACACTTAAATACTCTAGCCGTCACACTTACCGGTTCCATGCTGATCAGCATGGACTGCAAAGCCTCCCTTTGACTTCCAGGATTAGGTACCTCCTCCAGATGTGATCACATGAGTAGCTCCAGCCTGTCAGCAAGCCATGGGTCTTCTCCACCCACCCCGTTCACGAGTCTTTACGTCAATGGACTAGGGACTCCTGGAGTCTGCCTATGGGCATGTGGCATTTGTATTTAAGTGTTGCAGACATGTGCTATCTTGTGTGTTGCCTCTAATGAAGCAGCATTACTTGCGAAACAGCTGTCAGGCAACTTTCTGTCACCCGCACTGCCTAAACCACTGTATCGTATGCTCAGCTGGAAATAAAGGGTTTTTATGGAAGCAGTGCCTTGCTTGTCACTTCTATTTCTCTATATTGGAACTTGCGTGAGCGCACACTATTTTTGTCACCCTTCTCAGCTGCAGACATCTGGTGCCAGATCCTGCATCCTTACACTAAATTTGCATACAAGCTGGAATTCTAAGCACCTCATTGGCCGTCTCTAGTTATGACTTTCCAGATCGGCATGCCTTTTCCACCAGAGTAGCTGTAAAGCTAGAAGAATGAAATTATAGACAAGAACCTTTTTCGAAGGATGTTAAAATGGCAGCTTCCATAACTGTCCAAATGGTTCTCTAACAATATGTATAAGTAAATGAGGCTGAATCATGTATGTTTTTATTTATGGCAAGGATCAACCCCTTTGTATTAATGGGGATGCTGGAATGACACCACAACCACTGCATTGGCCTATATATAGCTTTCCAGGCCCACCCAGCTGTGCCCCGCCAGCCCTGGCCAGAGTATTTTATTTATGCTGTGCTCTGAACACTGTGTCTCTCCCTGCAATCTCTCTGTGATTATCTACTTCTACCACATCCTAAATTCCTTTTCTTTGTGGCGACGGAGCAGGCTCCCGCCCTGTAAACACCTTTCCTACATGGAAACACATTCAATAAAAAGATTTACCTGACTCAGTGGATGTTTCTCTTTATTTCTCGGAGATCGAGTGCCCGGCAAATTGGTTAGCATGGAAAGAATGCATTTATGAGTTCCTAGATTTTCGCAACGTGCTCCTTGTGTGTCAGAAATTATGCTGGAAATGATCTTTGAAAACATAATTTTGAGGTAATTGGCTCACAGATGGTAATGGGATGTGTCAACATAGTTCACAAATTTAGACCAAAAACAGAGCAGCGGTACGGGAGGAGAAGGAGGGGGGATAAGAGGGCGATGGAGGAGCAGAAAGAGAAAACTGTAAGATAAACAAGAATCAGGGCAAGCAAGAACAGGGCAAGAGAGGTGCAGAAAGACAGCTAAGAAAAAAATTACAAAGTCTGATAGATCCCACTGATGTCCTGGCATATTTCAGATCTACTTGACAATATGGTGCTTAGAACGCCTTGTGATCTGGAAAAGAATGGGCACAATACAGAACATGTATACAAGAATTTAAACATTCCATACACTTCTCTGAGCTGCATTACAGCACCCATTATGAAATGGTTAGAACAGAGTGTGGCGTTTAGCACAGAAACCTAGGAAAAGCCTAAAAGAAAAAAAACCCTGTAAAACCCAGTGGCGTAGCTAATGAGCTTTGGGCCCTAGTGCAAGTTTTACATTGGGCCCCCTAAGCACTCTATACATAACAATTGATATGGTGTACCAAAACCTGCCAAGGACAACCACAGTTATAGAGAAGTAAGCAGGGGATGGGGAACAGTTTGTTAATGATTGCCACTATTTAAAACATCTTTAGAAGTGATCATTACCAGCACAGGACCAATAAAGAGCTAACACATTGAGGGAGGGCCCCAAAGCAGTTGCAACCTCTGCATCCCCTATTGCTACACCACTGCTAAAACTTTTACTTGGGTTATGAACGAGACACCTGATCTTGACTGGACTAGCAACTTTCCCTCTGAAGCTAGGACAGCTACAGAAATCCTAGCTACCATAGACTAGTCACTAGGGTTAGGGGGCATGTTATTATGTTTGCAACACCTAACAGTTTATGGGACTGTGAGGCAGGACTGTAGAAGAGGCACCAAAACCAGAATAGGTATGGCAGTCCTGGCTGCAGAGGTAAATGTCACTACTGTAGTGCAGAACAGGACTCTCCTCACCAATGATACCTCCTAAAGCTTTTGCATTAAAGTGTCATACCTTTAACACACACCCCTGCCATACCTTTTTAACCATGGGCCTGCCACAACTCTTTTCACATACATCACAATATACTGATGACCAAAAAACATTATAAAATTCAAACCACATCGGTTCTTTTTATCATCATTAGTTTTTCTTCCCATCATTTCCCTTCCTATTGCAATATGAAAATAAGGAATATATTGTTTGAAAAGATGGAAATAAAGTTTAGAGTCATTTAACCACATTTTTGGAAGAAATACATATACCGTATATTCCGGCGTATAAGACGACCCCCCAACTTTTCCAGTTAAAATATAGAGTTTGGGATATACTCGCCATATAAGACTACCCCTCTTACAAAGCACACCAAATTAAAATAAAAATAAAAAAATTATATACTGGTGCTGTGTATGAACAGATACTGGTGCTGTACTGTATATGTTACCCAGTATATAACAGTATATAGTCAATTGACTTGTTGCATTGGTCAACTTTCCTTAAAGAGACACTAAAGCGAAAAAAAAATGATGATATTATGATTTGTATGTGTAGCACAGCTAAGAAATAAAACATTAAGATCAGATACATCAGTCTAATTGTTTCCAGTACAGGAAGAGTTGAGAAACTCCAGTTGTTATCTCTATGCAAACAAGCCATTAAGCTCTCCGACTAAGGGCCGGTTCACACGGACGCTTGGCGGCATCTACCGTCAAGCGTTCGGGACCCATCGGCTAAACTCTCCCATTCAAGTGAATAGGAGCGTTTAGCATTGCGCGGTTACCGTCAATTACCGTCGATTGCATAAACGCGGCGTTCTGATCCCGATTTAACGCATCGTTTCGGCCGTCCCTAGAAGCCGCATGCAATGTCCAGGGACGGCTAGCCGGCGCGGCTTCATGTCCCCCTGTGGGGACGAGAAACGCCGATGGTGACGATCTCCGTACTGCCGCCACCGAACGAGACGTCACAGGACGACGCAACTTCCTGGCCGCCCCAACGCTGCCTGCCGCCCGTGTGAACCGGCCCTTAGTTAGTCGTGGAGAGGGCTGTTATCTGACTTATTATCTCAACTGTTCCTGGACTATTTACTTTTCCTCTGCTAGAGGAGAGGTCATTACTTCACAGACTGCTCTGAAAGACTCATTTTGAATGCTGAGTGTTGTGTAATCTGCACATATTAGAGAATAATGCAATGTTAGAAAAAACACTATATACCTGAAAATAAAAGTATGAGAATATTTTCTTTGCTGCTAATCTTCTAGTAATTATTCATAGTACACAACCAATTCACTATATCATATATTTTTTTTTCGCTTCAGTGTCTCTTTAAGTACACTGGTCAGCTCTCCTTGTCTACCTGTTTATCAGAGCGGTATTGAAGAATAGATTGTGCTCCCTCAGCAGGGAGATCTGAGAGGCGGTAACAGGATAGGGCGTATCACCCGGCATCAATGACACCCGGCGTATAAGACGACCCCCAACTTTTCAGAAGATTTTCAAGGGCTAAAAAGGAATATACAGTATTTACACAGGTCTGTACATGATGTGGTGTGTGTGGAGTGGGTGACTTTTCTAGGGTAGTGCTGATCTTACTGATCTTGTTGTCATTTCCTTTTTATTATGGCTGAGTTGGCCTTTAAGGGGATGAGGTTTAAAAGCAGCTTCTGCATATGTATGAACTGTTTTCTGATAGCTGATGTGTGTTTGGATGTGACTTTTCCTTGCTTCTACAAGGAGGGAGCACAATATCACATTAGACAAGTGTGGTAAGCCACTTCATAAATGCGCCTGTGTCAGCCTATCACAGTGCAAACCAAGACTGGACACCAGGCACTCCATTCATTTTCCAGTCTGCAAAGTCTCCTGTATGATAGGGCTAGGTCTTCTTACCTGGACTACTATGTCAACATCATTATGCACATGAGCACATAAGAAGCTCCAAGCATCTAAAATGGAGAGCGGTAAACTTAGGAAGTGTGAAGAGGACATGACTAAGATGAGGCATGGCCAGTAAAAATGATGAGGCAATAGGTCAAACATACAGTGACATATAAACAAGTTACATTTTCCTCCAACTGGGACAGTTTGTCTCCAAAGTAAAATTTAGCAGCATCAATCCCAAATAACGCAACAGGGCAGAATGTCCCCAATAGGGAAAAAACAAACTCCAATAACACACAGAACACAGTGTGTCCCTATCACTAGACCCTATGCCATTTGGTTACAGAAGTGACAGCTGTGGCCCTCATAGTATGGCAGGTATGGCATCATGGCCACATCCCATGCCTGCCATACCTAGATATGTCTGTGAGCCTGGCATACATAAACTGTAGGTTTGCAACGGTATGAAATTCCACGGTATGATAACCGTCAAAAAAAATACCACGGTATGACGGTATTACGGTATACGGTATTATACAATTATTTGGACCCGGGACCCCCCCCCCCCCCTTACATTAAATAATGTGCCCGTCCACCCCAGTGTGGGGTTCCCCACTCCCTCTGGAACTGTAAAATGGCTCACCCTGCTACTGCAAAAGTCCTGGTGGCGTAAGACATAGGTGTATCCAGTGGTAGGTGGCTGTAGCATAGGTAGCCAGGAATAAGTGTAGCTAGTAGTAGGTGCTGGCAGCATAGGTAGCCAGGGATAGGGTGTAGGCAGTAGTAGGTGGCCGTAGCATAGGTAGCCAGGGATAGGGTGTAGGCAGTAGTAGGTGGCCGTAGCATAGGTAGCCAGGGATAGGGTATAGGCAGTAGTAGGTGGCCGTAGCATAGGTAGCCAGGGATAGGGTGTAGGCAGTAGTAGGTGGCCGTAGCATAGGTAGCCAGGAATAGGGTGTAGGCAGTAGTAGGTGGCCGTAGCATAGGTAGCCAGGGATAGGGTATAGGCAGTAGTAGGTGGCCGTAGCATAGGTAGCCAGGGATAGGGTGTAGGCAGTAGTAGGTGGCCGTAGCATAGGTAGCCAGGGATAGGGTGTAGGCAGTAGTAGGTGGCCGTAGCATAGGTAGCCAGGGATAGGGTGTAGGCAGTAGTAGGTGGCCGTAGCATAGGTAGCCAGGGATAGGGTGTATAGGCAGTAGTAGGTGGCCGTAGCATAGGTAGCCAGGGATAGGGTGTAGGCAGTAGTAGGTGGCCGTAGCATAGGTAGCCAGGGATAGGTGTAGCTAGTAGTAGGTGGCCGCAGCATAGGTAGCCAGGGATAGGGTGTAGGCAGTAGTAGGTGGCCGTAGCATAGGTAGCCAGGGATAGTGTGTAGGCAGTAGTAGGAGGCCGTAGCATAGGTAGCCAGGAATACGTGTAGCTGGTAGTAGGTGGCCGCAGCATAGGTAGCCAGGGATAGGTGTAGCTAGTAGTAGGTGGCCGCAGCATAGGTAGCCAGGTATAGGGTGTAGGCAGTAGTAGGTGGCCGTAGCATAGGTAGCCAGGGATAGGTGTGGCAGTCATAGGTGGCCGTAGCATAGGTAGCCAGGGATAGGTGTAGGCAGTCATAGGTGGCACAAGTGGAAAGAAAGAGTCCCGGCGATGTAATACTGCCTAAAATGTGCCCAGCTTACCAGTCCTGTTTGTAGAGCTTGGACCGGGCATTGAGTGGCAGCAGGATAACGAAAAATGGCAGAGGGATATCAGAGAACATTCAGCGCTTCAGCGCGCAATACTGAAGAGGCAGATTTCAAAGGCTGTCTCTTGATTGGCTGTGATGGGCGGGACAAGAGCCCCGTTACTGAGCCAATCACTGCTCTCGCTCTTCTGCTGCGTGTGCGCCCCAGCCGATGGGGAAGCAGTCTCTGCGTTCCAGGTGCGTCATCATAGGATGCGCATCCCATCCGGCACCTGCGCAGTGCATCAGCAAGCCTCCCGCAACCAGGAAATAGCTTCGGGAGCTTGCTTTTCATGGAGGTAGACAGGGAAATGTGAACGGTGGCAGTGGCGGCGATGCGGAAGTGGCGATGATGCGGAAGTGGCGAAAGGCAGCGGGAAAAAACGGTATTTTGCAAATGTGCATGGTATGATTACCATGCACATTGAAACCGTGATATACCGTAATAACGGTATATCGCGGCAACCCTAATAAACTGACACTTGGCAGTTTAGAAACATGATGTGTTCCTTTAAATTTGTGTCCTTTTTTGGAAACCCTCACAGTTGGGTCACAACGAGAGAAGACATTGGCCTCAATTCACTAAGCTTATCTCCTGTCTTTAATAACGTTTCTATAGTTATCACCATGGTGACGAGGCATGTAGTATTCTGGAAAAATTTTACCTCAGGCAAGTTAAAGTGTACCCAAATTAAAAATACAAGATTTCAGAAATAAAATCTATTTTCTAAATTATAATAATAAATAGCAGCCTTTTTTCAGCTGCATGATGACAAATATAAAATATTTTACATTTATTAGAGGAACCCCTCCCTTCCTTTCAAATTGCCGGGATTTTTCCGGCAAACTGGTGGAGTAGATGGTGTCCGGCAATGGAGGAATTGCTAATGGCTGCCACCTGTATAACCCTAGTTATGCAAAGAGGAGGGTGAAAAGCATGCACTGAAATGCTCATAGGCTTGAAGGAGTGTTTGTTTATCTTTGTATGTGTCAGAGTGGTGCAACTAAATATTTTTAATAAAAAAAAATGTTTGGTTTGGGTCCGCTTTAACTCTTCTGTCTAAGTTAACTCTTCAATCCTTAAAACAACTCCAGAGTTAAAGACAGGCTGTTAATTAACTGCGTGTGAAAATGACTAGAGGAGACAACTTAACTACAGAGGAGGTAAATTAACTACAGCGGAGGTAACTTAAGGAATGAAGAGATAAGATAACTCTCTCACTGTGTGGAGGTACGTTTTCTCTTGCCTTATCTCCAGCATGATCTTAGTGAATTGAGGCCAATATCTGCTACACTCTGCATGCCTACTCTGCACCTTAGGGGGACCGCTATGGGCCCCATAGCAGCTGCTATGGCTGCTATGACGATCCCTATGCCAAAAAAACCCTGTAGGTTTTTGATTTTTTCCTTTGGGGAGGGGGGGGTGGTTAGAAAAAATTGTGGCATGAGTTCTGGATATGGCTGGAGTAGCACATTTGCTGATTTATTAACCTTTCAGCAGGGTCGCTGTCACTGTGCTCACCGTTGCTAAGTTAGAATGGCAGGACAGTTTTCAATGAAGAGATCTGGTTATATCATCCTGAATGTTTGGATACACTGAGAAAATTCACAGCGATAGGAACGATGATGAGGGATATATTCATATGTTCACCACTAGGGATGGTCAATGAGATGCAAATAATTTTGAGTATGCCACATCATTAGCACTGGATTGGTTTGTTAACTTGTATGAAACCAGCATAAAATTCGCATCAATTCGGAATTATTTGCATCTCATTGATCATCCCTATTAAACACAGAATGTCCCCAATCCTATCTATCTAGAGCATTAAAATCTGTGCATCAGCGAGGGATATAAAATACAGTAGAACCAGGGGCAAAACTACAAATCATTGGGCACTGCCAGCAAAACCTTGATGGGGCCCCACTATATGCAACCCATTTCTCTTGCCAACCCCTTGTGATCCTCACAGCCTGGGGGCCCATCTTGCAGGGTCATAAAACAAGTGTGGACATTGTAATCTTCACATGTGGCTATAAAAACGACTGATCTGAAGGACAGACTACCTTTATCAGAGGGAGTGAAGTAGTAGTTGGGGCCCCTTAAAGTTCTGGTCTCCCCCTGCATTTGCAGGAGCTCCTCCCCAATAGTTACGCCAAAAAAAAAAACTGACCAACTGCCCCCCTTTCTCACCACTCCACAATCAGCAACCACAGCTTATATAGAGTCTATTAATGTAATATCCTTTTATATTAAAACTTTGTTTTTGCTGGTTCAAACTTGCTTAGTTAGCTGCATCCATATGTGCCTGACTGTTCCAGCAAGATGATCCCATCATGAAGTGTTTATTTCCATTGGAAGAGTTGCTCTCTCTCTTCATTTACACTGTATATACTTTAAGCACCCTGTCCTTTCCGGCCTGGTAACGTGCTCTATGGGCCAGGTAGCAGCTCCACGCTTCTGCTGGGGTTACAGGACACATGTAGCGGACCTCACCAGCGTGTTGATATTCATTCATTGTCCAATGAGCAGAGTGACGTACAGGTGGGAATGTGACAATGGAAGCTGCAAAACTGTTGTGTGGCACAGGCATCTGAATCAAAAGTAAGCCAGCAAAACCATTGATATTTTTGCAAGCAAAGCTAAAGCTCAAGTCCATTAACACACAAATCTTAAAGGGAACCCGAGGTGAGAGGGATATGGAGGCTGCCATAATTATTTCCTTTTAAACAATACCAGTTGCCTTGCTGCCCTGCTGATCCCTTATCTCTGATACTTTTAGACATAGACCCTGAACAAGCAGGTACTCTGACTCAGCTTTTACTGGTTTAGCCATATGCTTATTTCAGGGTTTTGATTCAGACACTGCTTATGCCAGGAGATCAACAGGACTGCCAGGGAATTGGCATTGTTTGCAAGGAAATAAGTATGACAGCCTCCATATCACTCTCACCTTGGATACCTTTAAAATATGGTATTTATCTGTTAGCATTGTTAGCTGTCTCCTTTGTTTTATTGAGCAATAAATAATAATTTTATTATTATTTATTTATAAAGCGCCAACATATTCCGTGGAGCTGTACAATGTAAGAAAACAAACAAGGGATACATAATGACACAGACAATGATATACATCAACTATGAACACTGGTACAAAATACAGAACAGGTGATTACAATAGCAGATGCAACATGAGGACTAAAATGTATAAATGTATAACAGAGTGCAAGCAATTAAAATAACATTCAATGACACAAAAGGGTGAGATCCCTGCCCTTGCGAGCTTACAATCTAAAGGAATGGGGTGGAAACAAGAGGTGGGGGAAGTATACAGTATATGTACAGGCAGTGCGTGATTAGGTTATTTAGTGAGGAGTAAATGTAGATGCGGGGTTGAAGGGTGTGTGGCCTAAGCCAGAGAATATGCTTGTCGGAAAAGGTTTTGATGGAGCGTTTAAAGATTTCAAAGGTGGCAGAGTGGCGGATGTGCTGTGGAAGGGCATTCCAGAGGAGGGGTGAGGCACGTGAGAAGTCTTGTACCTGTGAATGTGAGGAGGTAATTGTAGAAGAGGATAAAAGAAGGTCGTGTGCAAATCTGAGATTGCGGTTGGGTTGATACCTGGAAACTAGTGAGGAGATGTACAGGAGAGAAAGATTGTGGAGAGCTTTGTAGGTTAGGGTTAATAGTTTGAACTGAATCCTTTGGTTGATTGGTAGCCAGTAAAGAGCTTGACAGAGAGGATCAGCAGAGGAAGAGCGAGAGGAGAGATGAATGAGTCGAGCAGCAGAGTTCAGTACAGAATTGAGCGGTGCTAGTCTGTTAGTTGGAAGTCCACCAAGCAATATATTGCAGTAGTCCCATCGAGATATAATAAGAGCATGTACTAACATTTTGGTTGTGTCATGAGAGAGAAAAGGTCGGATACGTGCTATGTTTTTGAGTTGGAGGTGACAGGAGCTGGTTAGGGAGTTAATGTGAGAAATAAATGAGAGAGAAGAATCAAATATTACCCCTAAGCACCGTGCTTTGGGAACTGAAGTTATAGGCGTGTTATTAACATTTATTGTAATATCAGGCAAAGAGGTGGACAGAGATGGTGGAAAGACTATTAGTTCTGTTTTGTTCATATTAAGTTTTAAGAAGCGAGAGGACATGAAAGAGGATAAAGCGGACAGACAGTCGGGAACTCGTGTGAGGAGGGAGTTAAGGTCTGGGGCCGAGAGGTACAGTTGTGTATCATCTGCATATAGGTGGTATTGAAAACCAAATGAGTTGATTAAGTTACCAAGACCGTGCATGTAGATGGAAAAGAGGAGGGGACCGAGGACAGAGCCTTGATGTACCCCTACAGACAGAGGATGTGAAGAGGTGGCCTGATCTCAATAAGAAACAGTGATAAACCTTCCAGAGAGGAAGGAAGATATCCAGGAGAGAGCGAGGTCCTTTATTCCTATAGATGAAAGGATCTGTAGGAGTAGAGTGTGGTCGACAGTTTCAAATGCTGATGACAGATCTAGAAGGATTAGTATGGAATAATAGCCTTTGGATTTAGCTGTGAGGAGATCATTGGCCACTTTGGTGTGGGCTGTTTCTGTGGAGTGGTTTGCCCGGAAGCCAGACTGAAACTTATCAAGCAGGGAATTTGCAGATAAATACTGACTTAGTTTAACATGAATGTGGCGTTCAATTAAAGAGAGTCTGAAGCGAATTTAAAAAACGCTTTTTATCTTATATTCTACATGGGCATGTTTGCCCCTGCTAAAACGCCGCTCTCCCGCGGCTGAACGAGGGGTCTTTACCCCCCAAATCCCCTCTGTAGTGTCCGGGGACTCTCCACCGCCCCTCTCAGTCTTCCTTCACTGAGAGGGGCGGGGGAGAGGCGGAGATCCGCCGCTGATAGACGCACATGGAGGCAGAGCTACAGCCATTAGCTCTGCCTCCAGGAAGAGCAAAATCTATGACCAAGTTGGTTGTGGATTTTGCAGGGGGGGATTTGGGGGGTAAAGACCCCTTGTTCAGGCACGGGATAGCGGTGTTTTAGCAGGGGCAAACATGCCCATGTAGAATATAAGCTAAAAAGTGTTTTTTAAAGTCGCTTCAGGGTCTCTTTAATTTAGATGCAATTGGGAGAAGTGACACTGGGCGGTAGTTGGCAAGTTCGGTGGGGTCTAGAGATGTTTTTTTAAGTAGTGGTGTTACAACAGCCTTCTTGAGTGAGGATGGAAAAATTCCAGTGGTGAGGGATAGGTTAAACAGCGATGTTAGGGCAGGGATGAGGGAGGAGGATAGCTGTGGAATGAGATGGGATGGGATAGGATCCAAAGAACAGGTGGTTAGATGGGATTTGGAGATAAGAGAGGAGAGAGAATGTTTGGAGAGTGAAAAGAGAGCAGTCAACAACAGGAGTTGGAGATGGAGTTTGATGTCTGCATGGAAAAAAACACTATGGATTTTGGCAATTTTATCTGTAAAGTATGTTGCAAAATCTTCAGCTGATAAGCATGAAGGAGGAGGAGGAGGGGGTGGATGGAGCAGGGAGTTGAAAGTGCTGAACAGGCGCTTTGAATTGTGTGAGTGGGAGGATATGAGGGAGGAAAAGTATGATTGTTTTGCAGAAGAGAGCGTTTCTAAACTTGTTCAAGGCTTTTTTTGTATGAAATTAAATCCTCATTAGTATTTTTTTTTCTCCAACGCCGTTCAGCTACCCTAGAGAACCCCTTTAGCTGTTTAGTAGCTTTGCTCAGCCAGGGTTGGCGACTGACACTGTGTGGGCAGATATTGGTGAGAGGTGTGATTGCATCCATGACATGCATGATTGAGCTGTGGTAGTGTGCAGCTGCTGAGTCAGGTTCAGAGAACAGTTGTGTGAGGAGTGGTGCCAGTGCATTAGAGACCGATTGAATGTCTATGTTGCGGTAGTTCCTGCGTATATGTGAGTGTGCTTGAGGCAGCATGGTAGGAAGAGAGGGGAAGAGAGAGAAGTTTAGTAAGTTATGATCAGAGAGCAGAAGAGGAGTATTAGTGAAACCAGAGCATCTATCAGAGAAAAGAATTCCCACATCACCGCCATGTTTAATCCCATTTTTAGGAGTGTGACTAAAGTGGAATCCTCCATAAGAGAGAGCGGCAGGTGAGACAGTGTCAGAAGGAGTCAGCCATGTTTCTGTAACCCCAAAGAAGGTAAAGGCATTGGAATTGAAGAGGTCGTGAATGAAAGAAAGTTTGTTGCAGACTGAGCAGGCATTCCACAGAGCAGCAGAAATAGGTGGGGGAGGAGGGGGGGGGGGGGGAGAGGAATATTAATAAGGTTCTAAGGTTCTGTCAGTTACGGTGTGCATGTGGCTGGCTGTTAGCAGTGAGATTAGAGAGTAAGAGTGAGTAGTGAGCAGGCAGAGAGGGTCCGGGGTTTGGTGAAATGTCACCTGCAGCAAGGAGAAGTAGGAGGCAGAGAGACCGGAGGAGAGGGTGGGATTTAGATTTATGGGTGGAAGGAGCATGAAATGTATAGCGAGGTTGTATGAATAGGAACGTTTCATGAGAGGCAACCTGTGGAGATGATAACAGAGAGGGAGAAATGTACAACGTGTTGCTGACAGCAGGAGGAGACAGGGAGTGTACAGATTTGAGAATAGCAGAGGAAAGCAGGCTAAACATTAAGAGCAGAGATAACATTATTGCACTAACCGTGAATCAGATTGCTAAAGTCTTGTGTCTATTCCTTCTGTTCTCTTCTGGTTTAAATCTGGTCTAATTCGGTCGTGGCATCTGCCACGTGGGGAAGTTACGCCGGTTGTCGGAACACCGGCCCCTGCACCAACCAGAGCGGCTCTCGGACAGGTCCTTGCCGCTGATCCAGCCTCCTGCCGCTTCTGCCTAGCGCTCGCAGAGCCAGGTGTTCACACAGGATGCTGCCCTTGCTGATCGTCGATGCCGGGACGGTACCAGCGCCTGCCCATCCACTGGAACGGTAGGCCACTAACCCCTGCACGGCCCTGGTCCCAGTCTCAATAGCCCAGCATGGTCCTCGGGTGCTCTCCTCCACCACTGCCAGAGCCACAGCTCCACAGACCTGTGTTCACCATCATGCCAAGTCTCCTGCGCCCACAATCCATTGTTGCTCTCTAGGCCTCCAGCCTGAGGGCCATGGGCTAGGCTACAGCCACCACAGACCCCGGGTACCCTGTGCTCCCTTCAACCGCCGCCAGAGCCTCTACACACAGGCAAATAAGGGGTGCCAGAAGCCAGATGCTCCACCATCAAGCTGGGCCCCGCAGCCCCTCTGTTGGACCTTATACCCTCCAGACTTACTGACCGCACTGAGTAGGCCAAAGTCAGGGCTAATGCCCTGCCACTGGGACATGTAACCAAGCCACCAGTAGTGTTGGGCGAACACCTGGATGTTCGGGTTCGGGCCGAACAGGCCGAACATGGGCCAGATGTTCGGCATGTTCGGCCCGAACGCCGAACTCAATGGAAGTCAATGGGACCCCCGAACATGGGGGCCCTATGGGGTCGCAGGCATAAGGGGGGAGCATGCCCCGGTCGCGGGGGGGGGTCAGAAATTCCCCCCACCCCCTCCGCTAGCGCTCCCCCCTCTGCCCGCTTCCCCATAAAAAAAGTTATAGTACCTGGTGCCTGGTGGCTGGCAGTGGAGTGAGGAGGAGGAGGAGGAGTCCGAGTAGCAGAGTGGCGTTGAGGCCGGGCAGCGGGCGGTTCAGCGCTAGTACCCTTGTGGTACTTCCGCCCTTTCTCTGACCTCACGTCCTCTGCATACGAGGGTACGCATCACGCGTACCCTCGTATGCGTCATCACGCAGAGGACGTGAGGTCAGAGAAAGGGCGGAAGTACCACAAGGTACTAGCGCTGAACCGCCCGCTGCCCGGCCTCAACGCCACTCTGCTACTCGGACTCCTCCTCCTCCTCCTCCTCACTCCACTGCCAGCCACCAGGCACCAGGTACTATAACTTTTTTTATGGGGAAGCGGGCAGAGGGGGGAGCGCTAGCGGAGGGGGTGGGGGGAATTTCCGACCCCCCCCCCGCGACCGGGGCATGCTCCCCCCTTATGCCTGCGACCCCATAGGGGGGCAGTATTCGGCCGAACAGGGCCCTGTTCGGCCGAACAGGGGCCCTGTTCGGCCATGTTCGGCCATGCATTCAACAGTTCGGGCGAACCCCGAACAGTTTGGCCGAACACCACCAGGTGTTCGGCCGAACTCGAACATCACCCGAACAGGGTGATGTTCTGCAGAACCCGAACAGTGGCGAACACTGTTCGCCCAACACTAGCCACCAGCCAGTTACGGCCCCTGGGACTCTCTCTCTCTCTCTATTTCTCTACTATCTCTCTACACTATTTTCCATAGGCATCCTGGGGGGCATCCAAATAGCTGCAGAGAAGGTAGTGCTCCACTCACATAGCACTCGGATGTCCCCTCAGGACCTTCCACTATACTTTATGTAAGTATAGTATTATGTTCCATGCACCGTGTACTCACTACTAAATGTAATGTACATTACTGCTTGCGTTTTGCTGTACCACCACCGACCCTGTATGTGCCAAAAATAATTCCGGGTACAACCCCCGTTGTACTTGGCGAAATAAATTATTCTGATTCTCTTTGTACTTAGAAAACCGGTGTACTTTGTAATACCGGTGCATAAATCGACCAAGGTCTAATCGACTTAGAGCCACATTTATATAGTAAGCCTCAGGGGTCGAGTGGGGCGTGGACGCGGGTGGACGATGTCCACTTACTTTTTCCAGAGCGTGGACGCGGTCCACCCTGGCATTTGTGGAGGGGAGCATCACAGTTGAAGGAGAGCTGTGAGCAGCGGTGGAGAAGGGGGGCCATCTCCCCCCCTTCCCTCACCTTAGGGTGCTCTCCCTCCCTCGCTCTCCCCTCCAGAACGGGCACCCTGCAGCAGGCGGGACTTCTCCTCGTTCCAGCGCCGGATCTGCATACCGCTGCTCTGGTCTAGACCAGACCAGACTAGCGGCAGTGGAGTGCTCGCGCCAAACGAGGAGAGGTAAGTCCCGCCCGCTGCTGGCTGCCCGCACATTAGTTCTGGAGGGGAGAGCAAGGGAGGGAGAGCCCCAAGGTGAGGGAAGGGGGGGGGTGGCCCCCCCTTCTCCACCGCTGCTTACAGCTCTCCTTCCACTGCGCTGCTCCCCTCATGCTGGGGGACACCTGACTACCTATTCTGGGCACATATACCCCTGACTACATATATACTGGGCACATATACCCCTGGCTACATATACTGGGCACATATACCCCTGGCTACATATACTGGGCACATATACCCCTGGCTACATATACTGAGCACATATACCCCTGGCTACATATACTGGGCACATATACCCCTGGCTACATATACTGGGCACATATACCCCTGGCTACATATACTGGGGACATATACCCCTGGCTACATATACTAGGCACATATACCTCTGGCTACATATACTGGGGACTACTATACTCATGGATACTTATACTGGGGACACCTATAGACCTGGCTACATATGCTGGGGGTACCTATTTTGGGGGAACTGCATTTTTGTGAAACCGCTGTTATGTATTTTGGGGAACAGCTGCCAGATTATGTGTATGTTAGAGGAACGGCTGCTGCCAGATTACGTGTATTTTGGGGAACAGCTGCCAGATTGTGTATGTTTGGGGGACCACAGCTGCCAGATTATATGTATTTTGGGTGTTGCGTGTATTTTGGGTGATCCGCTGCTAGGTTTTGCGTATTTTGGGGAACTGCTTCCAAATTATGTGTATGTTGGTGGAAGTGCTGCTGCCACATTGTCTATTTTGGGGGAACCACTGCCATATTATCTGTATTTTGGAGGAACTTCTACCAGATTATGTGTGTTTTTGGTGAAATGCTGTCAGATTACATCTATTTTGGGGGGATACACTACGGCAAAGCTCAAACTTCCCTGGCAGACCTTTTACATCACTGCTAAGGTCATGTATATTTGGCCCCACCCATGACCACGCCCACACTATGCTTGACCACACCCATTTTCTGGCGCTTTCCCAGGACTAGACCCCTGGTAAGCCTGATAGCTTATGCTTAGCAGGCCTGATTGTAGACTGACTGATGCAGGTGAGGAACTGAGAGCTCAGCCTGTAGCAGATCACAGTACAACTCATGTAATTAAGCAGGAAGCAGCTCAATTGTCTATAGGTGTTAGGCCCAAATTAGCATGGAGCCAGAGAGATGAGCCAGTGGAGAGCAGACTAATTCATGGAATATACAAAGCCAGCCACTTAGATATAGTAAAAATGCAAAGTATTGCAGCACTTCAGAATATTCACAAATTGTAGCAAATTCAAGAGAGTTCATAGAAGCGCAGATCATACCATAAGAATTACATAGCGTTCACAGAAGATTGTAGCAAAATCGGAGAGTTCATAGAAGCGCAGATCATACCATCAGAATTACATAGCGCTCACAGAAAGATTGTAGCAAATTTTATCAAGATTTCCTCTGTGTCTCCACCGCCACCTGGTCCAGACCTCTAAATGTCTCAGGCCACTACATAATTGTTTCTGAATTTACAGCATTGGGGTCAGGCTTGCTTTTTAAATTGCGCAAAAGGTGGATCAGCGCAACACCAGGCCGCCTCCGAATGGCCTCCATCAGAGATGCGCTGAGCCCCCCCAGGAACTACAAACGCACCTTGAACCCAAACAGAAGCTCTGCATATACACCAAAAGCATGGCTGTTAAGTGGGAGCAGCTGACCAAAAACGAATTACATTAGTACATAGCAAGGAAATGAGCAGCGCTACTTAAAAACAGACTAGTGCCTACCTGCAAAAGAGTGCAAGCCCCACTTGTGGGGTCGAATACACACCGAGCATACACGTGACCTGTCTACCACTAGAGGAGGATGTTGGTTTCCATTAACAGCTTGCATGCAACCTATTAAGTACTCGTCCCTCCCACTGCGAAGAAGTCAATCCTCCATGGGAGAGGCCTAACACTAACTAAATCCTAACCTATGTATATAGGTGTGTTTGTAGTTCCTGGGGGGGCTCAGCGCATCTCTGATGGAGGCCATTCGGAGGCGGCCTGGTGTTGCGCTGATCCACCTTTTGCGCAATTTTCAATTTTATTTGATTAGCCGCACCCAGGCTATGCATATACATAGGTTAGGATTTAGTTAGTGTTAGGCCCCTCCCATGGAGGATTGACTTCTTCGCAGTGGGAGGGACGAGTACTTAATAGGTTGCATGCAAGCTGTTAATGGAAACCAACATCCTCCTCTAGTGGTAGACAGGTCACGTGTATGCTCGGTGTGTATTCGACCCCACAAGTGGGGCTTGCACTCTTTTGCAGGTAGGCACTAGTCTGTTTTTAAGTAGCGCTGCTCATTTCCTTGCTATTTGCTTTTTAAATTGCTAAGGATTATGGGAGATTAGTACCTGGAAACCAGTGCGTGATTCTATAAAAGCCAGAGTTCAGCATTACCAGTAAGAGAAAGGCATTGTGACCGATAGTACAGTAAAACCTTGGATTGAGAGTAACTTGCTTTAAGAGCGCTTTGCAATACAAGCAAAAAACTTTTGTGAAATTTTCATTTGATATAGAAGCAACGTCTTGATGTACAAGCAAAAAAAGTATACATGTGTCACGTCATCACAACTGAGCCCATAATTCTTCTCCCTTTAGAACTGCAGGATTGTACTTAAAGAGAAACTCCAACCAAGAATTGAACTTTATCCCAATCAGTAGCTGATACCCCCTTTTACATGAGAAATACAATGATTTTCACAAACAGACCATCAGGGGGCGCTGTGTGACTAATTTTGTGCTGAAACCCCTCCCACAAGAGGCTCTGAATACCGCGGTACTCTGGGCAAACTGCCACAATGTAACAATGTTCACAGACAGGAAATGGCTGTTTAAAGCTGTCTGTAACAGCCAAAACAGCTAGGAGCAGCTACATAACTTGCCCACAGTAACAATGTCACCATGTAATACATGTCAGAATGTGAATCTGGGAGAGGAAAGATTTTACAATGAGCAAACACTGACTAAATCATTTATACATAATTATTGTAAAAATGAAGCACTTTTTTTTATTAAATTATTTTCACTGGAGTTCCTCTTTAAAGAGACACTGAAGCGGAAAAAAATATATGATATAGTGAATTGGTTGTGTACTATGAATAATTACTAGAAGATTAGCAGCAAAGAAAATATTCTCATATTTTTATTTTCAGGTATATAGTGTTTTTTCTAACATTGCATCATTCCATAATATGTGCACATTACACAACACTCAGCATTCAAAATGAGTCTTTCAGAGCAGTCTGTGAAGTAATGACCTCTCCTCTAGCAGAGGAAAAGTAAATAGTCCAGGAACAGTTGAGATAATAAAAGTCAGATAACAGCCCTCTCCAGGACTAACAGTCAGAGAGCTTAATGGCTTCTTTGCATAGAGATAACAACTGGAGTTTCTCAACTCTTCCCGTACTTGAAAAAATAACACTGATGTATCTGATCTTAATGTTTTATTTCTTAGCTGTGCTACACATACAAATCATAATATAATTTTTTTTCGCTTCAGTGTCTCTTTAATTGTACTCAGTCTGAGTGTAGAGACTGTGCAAAGTCACTTTTAAATGAAATCCTCAAAAGTAACCGTTATTGGATAAATTCCTTGTTAAAGCCACACCAAAAAAAGGTTGGGGCGAGCCAACAGATGGCAATGATTCTGTTAGTTATAGTTAAAGTCTAGTTTACATTTTTATTTTATACTATTTTACTATAACTGTGTTTGGATTGTGAAATGAATCAACTGGGTTTCCATTCATTCTTATAGGGAAATTTGCTTTGATATAGGAGTGCTTTGGATTACAAGCAGGTTTCCGGAACAAATTATGCTCACAAACCAAGGCTCCACTGTATATAGCAGCCTGAGAACCTCACTACAGTTGAGGCCAAAACTTCTTCCCAATGTTTGCAGCATTGATGAAACTTGGTATAACCAAACATTCACCAGTGCTATTTGGTAGTTTTTGTCACATTTTGTAATATACAAATGAAATATTAGAAAAAAAATTATTATCCCCATGTGAATGTTTGCTATCAAAACACACCTATAGTAATTAACCAATCTGCTTTGAAAACACCCCTGTGCAGTCAACTGGCTCCGTAAAAACAACTGCAGTCAATTGGCTTCCTAACCACATTCAATCAACATAAAAAGACTCCAAGGAACAGGGCACCTGAACACATGAGAGGGACTACTGTTATGGCCCATACTCACGGGCTACAATTGTCGCCGCAACACGCGTCGCGCGCGTGTTGCGGCGACAGGTCGCCCGTGAGTATGCGCCATTGCACAGGCGCGCACCCCGAACTGTCGCTCGTCGCTGATGTCGCCAGGCGATTGAACTGCCGCCGCAACTCCGCTGCAACTGTCGCTAGTCCGCATGAGTACGCGGACTAGCGACAGCAACCTCCATTGAGGAATACGGAGCTTCCGGCGAGGGGAGGAGGAACGTCGGCGACAGCTTCCGTCGCGCCGCTGGTCCCTCTTCCGTGTGTGTACGCGGAGGGACCTGGCGAGGAGCTGTCGCCCACACGCTCACGTGTGCTGGCGACAGGCCCAAAAAGTTGCCCGTGAGTATGGACTCACCATGCTAAAGACAAAGGAAATCAGTCTGGAGCTCAGAAATAAGATAGTAGAGGCTCATGATAAGGTGGAAGGCTACACTGCTATTTCCAAGCAATTCACAGTGTCTAGAATGGGTGTATGTTGCATCATTGCCAAGTACCAGGAGACAAATTCTGTAAGAATTATACCTGGCCATGGCTGTAATCGTAAGATGTCTAAAACTCTGGAGAGGAAAATAGTCAGATACGTCAGTAAGGAGCCCAGGACATCTGCCAAGATGACTGTTGCTTACCTGGAGTTGAGGTTTCAAGGAACACAGTTGTGAGGCTTCTTCATCATGGTGGATGTCAGGGCCATCGTCCTAAAAGAACCCCTTAAAGGAGTTATCCGGGAAATTTTAATAAAATAAACGCTACTTACCGGGGGCTTCCTCCAGCCCCAGGCTCCCAGGACCTCCCTCGCCGCATCTCCGCCCGCAGCTGTTTGCCGGAGCTCCGACCCGGTCCCCGGCGATGATGTCAGAGCGACCTGGAGGTCGCTCTGTACTGCGCCTGCGCGATCGGCGCTGTCAATCACCACCACATGGTGGTGGGAGCATCATGCTGTGGGGCTGTTTTGCAGCCTTAGGCATAGGGAGCCTTGTTTGGGTGCATGGCATCATACAAAAATAAAATTATGTTGACATTTTGTGGGAGAACATGCAGAAATCTGCTCGTAGTCTAAGCTTAGGCCTTCACTGGGTCTTCCAACAAGACAATGACCCAAAGCATACATCGAAATTAGTCCAACAGTTCCTCAAGGATACCAAAACCAAGATCCTGGAGTTGGTCGCACAGAGCCCAGACCTCAATCCTATTGAGAATCTGTTATGGGTGCTCAAAGTGAATGTCCACGCTCGTAAACTATGCAATTTGGACCAGTTAGAACAGCTTGCAATGGAAGAATCGGACAAAACCCCTCAGGAGACCTGTGCCAACCTAGTAAAGAACTACTCTGAGAAATTGTTGTCAGTTATGGCTTACAAAGGGTACACTACTGACTATTAATGGAGAGGGGGTTAATAATTTTGGATGTCTCATTTTCGCTCTTTTTTGTTTCAACTCTGTGTATTACTAAAATGAAAGAATTAAACTTAGTGGACATTGGTTTTTTTATAGTGTATTAGTTTCCAAAATCACACTTGTTAATGGTCATTTTCATGGAGAAATCAAGAATGTTGTCTACCTTCATAAGGGGGGGTTAATAACATTACCCTTAACTGTACATACCCAGCCTAAAGCAGATGCAGGGTCTTCATGTTGGCTACAAACACAAAGTACTGACTTCTAGACTGCATCATTTAAATGAAAGCTTTGATCAAATGACCACTACAATAATTAATCTATATATATATAGACAGAGGCTCCAAAAGAATAACATTTACGAAAAATGTTAAAATGAGAGGAGGCAGAGGTGGACTTAACTACTCCAAGCAGACACACAAAGAGACTGTTGTATATATTCAAAACAACAAGGATTTATTTGTATTCTCCAAAAAGTGCAAGTGCAACGCATTTCGCAGGCATCTCCTGCTTCCTCAGGCAATAAAAAATTGAGCATGTACTCATACAAGTCTGGTGCAAAGCTCAGCGCCTCTATTTTATTAAATCGTAAATTAAATGTGTTGCAATAGATTAGGTGCATAAAGATGCTCTTCTTACCTTTGTTGGCGTAGCCTAAGACTGTATGTATTATAACGGTTTAGCCACATGCCTGGATTTCTTATTTTATATATATATATATATATATATATATATATATATATATATATATAGATAGATAGATAGATAGATAGATAGATAGATAGATAGATAGATAGATAGATAGATAGATAGATAGATATACTGTATATGCACACACACACACACACACACACACACACATTTTGATAGACATGCTAAAATAAACCATTTATAGTGGGAATATGGGGTATTCTGTTTACTATGACCGGTGTGCCATGTTGCATTTTAACTGCAAGTCATATACTTTGACCGGACCCTCTTTATTGTGGAAGCTGCAGATAGATTACTTGGATGGATTCCCCACACTATTAAAAAGTGGAGAGAAGACAGAGAGGGACGCAGACATGTGTATGAAAGAGAACCACCTGGACGGGGACGAGCGGAGGGAAATGCAGGAGGAGGGAGAATGGCTGAAGACAGATTTGCAGGGGATGAGATGATAATTCATCGCGTTATCATCAGCTGCACACCTGGGTAAAAGCTAACAAATGAGACTTGGAGGAGGAAAATGGCAATACAAGCTGCTCTTGGGCAGTCACTGATAGACTGTAAGAAATATCTCTACACCCCTGTATATGTAAAGAGAACCTGTCAGCTTTTTATGAGTAAAGCCAGGGATGCTCAAAAAAGGTATTCAGATGAAATCCAAACAGGTTTTATTCCGATTTCATCCTGCTAATTAAATCACCTGCGCGGATGGGTGAGAGGGCGTTAATCTTACTCATGAGAACTCATCTTTGATCCGTCCCTCGGTGTCTCCCACAATGTGTTCCAAGCCGTGGTCACGTGATTACAAATACTTCCTCCTTCCGGGTTGAAGGAGGAAGTGTTTGTAGTCACTTGATGCGCTTGGAACGCATCGTGGGTGGTGCCGTGGGATGGATGAAAGAAGACTTCTGATGGATAAGATTAACGCCCCCTCGCCCACCCGCACAGGTGCTTTAATTCCCTGAATGAAATCCGAATAAAACCTATTCGGATTTCATCCGGTGATCATCTCTGAGTAAAGCTAAGTGGTTAGATGGTTTGATAGATCATTTTTGAAAGGTCCAATACGTTTTTCTGATTGATTTCTCATAGAAGTAAATGGAAATCGATCAGAAAAACTATTGGAAAAAGGATCGGACAGTAAATTTGCTGAAAATATAATTGTGTATTCCCAGCATAAGGCAATGTAAACCAGAGGCGCCATAGGCACTTTTGCTGACAGAGCAAAACATCTGCTCCTATTATTAGCATGGACAGCTGCTCCTATTAGCTGATGAAGTGGGTTGCAGTCCATGAAACTCGTTGCATTATTTTTGGAGTTGTTTGATTAAAGATTTGAATTACAGTGAAATTGGACTGTTCTAGTCAGTCTGGGAAAGTAAGTCCACCACTGGTTTTGGTCAGGAACCAGTCCGAGGAAGGCTTTTTATAAGTCGAAAGCTCACTGTTTATCCATCTCTAAGTTAGCCAATAAATGGTATCATCCTGATTCAAAACTTCTTGCTTTAAGTCCACCACTAAACCCCTTTTGAAACTGTTTTTAAATGGTTTTATCCTCATCTGGAGTCTAGATTTTACATTGTCTAAATTGTATCCGTGTATGGCTGGCCTGTAGTTTTTTTAGCCAGTCTGTCATTTTCTAAATGTGGCCATAGACTTTGCAGACTACTGCCAAAACAGTGGTCAGTGACATTCTCTAGGCAAGTGTGTGACAAAAATAAGGATAAAATGTATTCAGCATCAGCAATGGATTCCGCATTGGCCTGTACTATCACTGCTGCACAACACTAAGCGCACCATCACCGCAAAAACTGCACACACAAAAACAAATACCATCCCAGACGATGCAAACATTTGGCTGATATAGATCATTTGTCAAACGTGCTGAGAGACATATGACCAGTGCTGTACAAATTGATAAGTCATTTCAGCCAAGTAAAGCGTGGCCATCATTAGATGCGTGTGCAGAGCATCAGGCCAGAAACCTTAAGAACACCTGAAAAAAAGAAAGAATCGTCTCCAAAAATACCAGAAAAAAGCAAAAAAGAGTGGCAAGGGATAGACCTAATCTGTCAAGTTCACCTACAGTTGTTAATCCAAAAGAGCAAAAGTGAGTGCACACTAATAGACTGCCTAACACTGCCTTGTAAATTTGACCAAGCAGTGCAACTTCCGGATAGAAACAAATACAAACAGTATACAATCCACTTTGAAGATAGAGGGACCAGAAGCAACTCACCTGTTGTCTAAAAAACTTCAACACTTTAATCATCAATCTTCTTAAAAGCAGCAGACTATATGGCAGTAAAAAAAAAATCAGATAATACTTATCACATTCAAAAGGGCTGCATTGCAGCGTTTCAGTGAAGCCATGGAGGAGAAGTGGTTGACGATCGTTTCGCCCCACCATTGAGGCTTTATCAAGACCTATTAACCCTCTGCACCACACCATCTACATATACAGTGGTTTGCAAAAGTATTCGGCCCCCTTGAAGTTTTCCACATTTTGTCATATTACTGCCACAAACATGCATCAATTTTATTGGAATTCCACGTAAAAGACCAATACAAAGTGGTGTACATGTGAGAAGTGGAACGAAAATCATACAGGATTCCAAACATTTTTTATAAATAAATAACTGCAAAGTGGGGTGTGCGTATTTATTCAGCGCCCTTTGGTCTGAGTGCAGTCAGTTGTTCATAGGCATTGTCTGATGAGTGCTAATGACTAAATAGAGTGCAACTGTGTGTAATCTAATATCAGTACAAATACAGCTGCTCTATGACGGCCTCAGAGGTTGTCTAAGAGAATATTGGGAGCAACAACACCATGAAGTCCAAAGAACACACCAGACAGGTCAGGGATAAAGTTATTGAGAAATTTAAAGCAGGCTTCAGCTACAAAAAGATTTCCAAAGCTTTGAACATCCCACAGAGCACTGTTCAAGCGATCATTCAGAAATAGAAGGAGTATGGCACAACTGTAAACCTACCAAGACAACGCCGTCCACCTAAATTCACAGGCCGAACAAGGAGAGTGCTGATCAGAAATGCAGCCAAGAGGCCCATGGTGACTCTGGACGAGCTGCAGAGATCTACAGCTCAGGTGGGGGAATCTGTCCATAGGACAACTATTAGTCATGCACTGCACAAAGTTGGCCTTTATGGAAGAGTGGCAAGAAGAAAGCCATTGTTAACAGAAAAGCATAAGAAGTCTTGTCTGCAGTTTGCCACAATCCATGTGGGGGACACAGCAAACATGTGGAAGAAGATACTCTAGTCAATGGAGACCAAAATGGAACTTTTTGGCCAAAATGCAAAACGCTATGTGTGGCAGAAAACTAACACTGCACATCACTCTGAACACACCATCCTCACTGTCAAATATGGTGGTGGCAGCATCATGCTCTGGGGGTGCTTCTCTTCAGCAGGGACAGGGAAGCTGGTCAGAGTTGATGGGAAGATGGATGGAGTTAAATACAGGGCAATCTTGGAAGAAAACCTCTTGGAATCTGTAAAAGACTTGAGACTGGGGCGGAGGTTCACCTTCCAACAGGACAACGACTCTAAACATAAAGCCAGGGCAACAATGGAATGGTTTAAAACAAAACATATCCATGGGTTAGAATGGCCCAGTCAAAGTCCAGATCTAAATCCAATCAAGAATCTGTGGCAAGATCTGAAAACTGCTGTTCACAAACGCTGTCCATCTAATCTGAATGAGATGGAGCTGTTTTGCAAAGAAGAATGGGCAAGGATTTCAGATGTGCAAAGCTGGTAGAGACATACCCTAAACTACAGCTAGACCGGCAGCTGTAATTGCAGCAAAAAGGTGGTTCTACTAAGTATTGACTTGGGGCTGAATAATTACGCACACCCCACTTTGCAGTTTTGTTTTTTTTTAATGTTTGGAATCATGTATGATTGTCGTTCCACTTCTCATGTGTACACCACTTTGTATTGGTCTTTCACATGGAATTCCAATAAAATTGATTCATGTTTGTGGCAGTAATATGACAAAATGTGGAAAACTTCAAGGGGGCCATATACTTTTGCAAACCACAGTATACCACATGCCCCTCCCGATCAGATACCTGCCCAATCACACTAGCCTATCTCACCTGCGTTTAATTCACAAACCGCGCTACTCCTACTGCTTCCTGTCACGCTATAACTTCATTTCCACATTCCATTAATCAGCTTTAAGTGGGACGCATTTATTTCTGCGTTCCAGCTGTAACATACGCATAGATATCCACGTACGAACGTTAGACGTGAAGTGAGACATCTTGTGGCCAAAAAGGATAAGCCTCAATGGCGGGGCGAAACAATCATCGACCACTTCTCCTCCACACCTCTCCATGACTTCACTGAAATGCTGCAATGCTGCCCTTTTGAATGTGATAAGTATTATCTCATTTTTTACTGCCATCTTGTCTGCTGCTTTTAACCTCCTTGGCGGTAACCCCGAACGTAGTTCGGGGTAAGCCGTCGGAGGGTGCCGCTCAGGCCCTGCTGGGCCGATTTTTGTTTAATTTTTTTTTTTGCTGGACGCAGCTAGCACTTTGCTAGCTGCGCCAGCACACTGATCGCCGCCGCCCCGCGCACGATCGCCGCTATCCGTCGCGCCGCACGGCCCCCCCCCAGACCCCATGCGCTGCCTGGCCAATCAGTGCCAGGCAGCACCGAGGGGTGGCCCGGGACTCCCAATGATGTCCCGACGTCAGTGACGCCATGGCGACGTTGGAAGCCCTCCAGGAAATCCCGTTCTTTGAACGGGATTTCCTGATCGGAGATCGCCGAAGGCGATCGAAGAGGGCGGGGGGATGCCGCTGAGCAGCGGATATCATGTAGCGAGCCCTGGGCTTGCTACATGATATAGGGGAAAAAAAATTAAAAAAACTGCTGCGCTCCCTCCTGGCAGATTTTTTTATACCGCCAGGAGGGTTAAGAAGATTGATGATTAAAGTGTTGAAGTTTTTTAGACAACAAGTGAGTTGCTCCTGGTCCCTCTATCTTCAAAGTGGATTCACCAACAGTTGTGCTGATAAGTTTGCAAACTCTGGCAGCATTTATGATTTCTTAACCATTTTTATAGAATATGAATCATAACACAAATAAAAAAAAAAAAGTTTCTTTCACTCATGGTTCGTTGTTGGCTGAAGACATTTATTGTCAAACAACTGTGTTTACTCTTTTTAAATCATAAACCCTACACAAACTACCCAAAGGACTCTGATCAAAAGTTTACTATGTTTTGCTGTTTTTTTTTCAGATCTTAGTCATGTTTCACTTTGTAATCGTAACCAAAGTTATTTTACTTTACAGAGTTAATTGTCCAATGATTTACTTAGTGCCCATTCTAGCTCTGATTCAATCTATCTATAGTTCATTTTAAAAAAAATATCTTTTTATTGTTTTTCAAAACACAAAAAGATTAACATCCAACACTTGACAACCAATTGACAGAGCAAGATTACTAAAAGTCAGATCACAATAGCATTGACAGAGGTATATACTTAGAGCAAGTGCAACAATATAAATGTATATAAATTGAAGTACCACAGTCTGTACAAAATATGTAAAAATGAACAATACAGTTGTAATCTCAGACTATGGCATTACAGAGGTAGCACAGAGGTAGTAGAGGTAAAAACATCAGATGTGGAAAACCATTTACACTTATGAAGAGTCAATGATATTAAGTGTGACATCCAAATTAGTAATAATCAAAACATTACTTTTCAACCAAGGATTCCAAAATGTGTGAAACTTAGACCCGCACTCCTAGCCAACCAAGTCGGTAGTTTATGAGCGGCATTCCTCTATTGTTGGTGGGCTAGAATCTAGCTTTATCCCTGACTAATTTTTTTTGCTGTCCTTCATGAGCTTTATTTGCTGTTCTTCAGCTTCTGTGACTATCAGGTTTCTGATTAAAGCCACAATATGCTTAGTGCCTTTCTTTAAGAGTAGAATCTCCTCTCTACAAATAAGATTATTTTTCTCAGCAGGGCAAAGTTGTACCCTAAAGAGAGGGAAATCGGGCAACTGCAAGAAGAGACATCGGAGGACTTACTGAGCAATATCAGTAAGAATTCTCCCTGATTCCTATATATCATAGGCAAACGCGGGGGATGGATTACAGCTGCCCACAATCCCCCCTCAAACCAGGGCCGGTGCAGTGTCTGTGGACAGGCACAAGTTGAAACACCAGAATATCTGCAGCTCACAGCACTGCCTCCTTTCTTTCCCTGATACAGTTGACTTTGGATGGAGCAGCAGCGTGTGTACAGAGCATGAACCAGCAGTGTGTGTACAGAGCATGGAGCAGCAGTGTGTGTACAGAGCATGGAGCAGCAGCATGTGTACAGAGCATGGAGCAGCAGCGTGTGTACAGAGCATGGAGCAGCAGCGTGTGTACAGAGCATGGAGCAGCAGCGTGTGTACAGAGCATGGAGCAGCAGCGTGTGTACAGAGCATGGAGCAGCAGCGTGTGTACAGAGCATGGAGCAGCAGCGTGTGTACAGAGCATGGAGCAGCAGCGTGTGTATGGAGAAGCAGTGTATGTACAGAGCATAAAGCAGCAGCGTGTGTACAAAGCATGGAGCAGCGGAATGTGTACAGAGCATAGCGCAGCAGCATGTGTACAGAGCATGGAGCTGCTCCACGGAACGTAGTCAGGTATGAGCACAGCCCTGTGCCCTGCTGTGTGAATGCTTCACTTTCCACTTTATTACCAATATCGTCTGTCCTCATTATTATCTTTATCTAAACAGCTTCTGATCAATCTGTTGTTGGTCGGACAGGAAATTGCATTATGTGTACCCAGCATGATGTCCTACCATATTATTATACTGTATTATGCGTGGCTGGGACCCTGGGGGACACCGGTTAGGAATCCGCTACTTGAAAATCCTGGGTTTGCCCCTGCACATGTTACTCATAGCTTCACCTTAGTCCTCTTTGCTCTACATTGCTCTGGATGCTTCTGAGATAAAGGCACCATTTCTCATCTTCTCTGGTCATGACTACTGGGAGTGAGTTATAAAATGTATTTTCGATGTAATGTGCTTCTCAACTCAGTGTGATATCAAGTTGTTCCTGAGAAAGATTACAATAAATTCTTTGTGTAGTTGCTCCATAATGCTCTGCACATAGCAAGAGAGTATAAGTCGGATGTTGGGTAAGCCCATTGTCCCTTTACTGAGGGGGTGGCCCGGATCTGTTAATAAGACACTTCTATACAGATCAGTCTTATACATAAGGAAGTGTCAGTTAAATCCATAGCTTTATGGTCTAATTGGTTCTCAGCCTCTCAATTTGAAGAGTAAAAATAACTTTACTTACCCCTGACAGATACGTGTATACCCTAGAAATAAATTCCTGATTAATACAATTACACTAAATCATCATGTATGCTTATCTTACCAGCCCAGCTGACACAGGCCTAAAATAATCCACATACCATAGTAATGTCTAACCTTAAGCAGCCACATATACTAAACATCTTATTATTATGCATTTATGAAGCAATGATATCTTCCACGGCACTTTACAGGCTGCACAGTCATGTCACTAACCATTCCTCAAAGGAGCTCACAAACTATTCCCTACTGTAATCATAGGTCCCTTCGATAGTGTAAGGCCAATTTTTGAGGGAGCAAATTTACTTAATACCTTTTTGGGATGTGGGAGAAAACCACAGTACCAAGAGAAAACCCATATAAATATGGGGAGTAGATAAAAACTCCATGAAAAAAAGAGAACTGGCTGAGATGTATCAAAGGTGCCAACGTCTCCAGGGTGTTGAGCATTCTGATCCTAGGTGAAAACACCTCCAAGGTTCAGAAGAAGGTTCAGCAAAGGCTGTTCATCCTGAGGCAACTAAGGAAGTTCATGATGCTGTGGGAAATCAGAGTTCATCTGAAAACTTTGGGTCCCAGAGCCTTCTGTCATGCTGCTCCTACATTATGGAACTTACCTCAGCAGATCAGGACAGCTCCATCCCTGGACATGTTTAAATCCAGACTGAAAACCCACATGTTCAGTCAGGCATTTGCAGAAATATAATTTTGTTGTATTAATACTTCATCCTACTACCAATTACTGAATCTGAGAGAGCCTAAGCGCTTTGAGTTCTATGGGAGAAAAGCGCTATAGAAACGTAATTGTTATTAACTGATGGCCAGCTTCTACATTGCCACCATTGAGTCTATCCTCTGCTCCTCCATTGTCGTCTGGCATGCAGGAGCCACTGCAAGTGAGAAGCTCAAACTCCAGAGAGTAATCAACGCTGTGGAAAGGATCATTAGATCACCTCTACCGCCACTTCACCTCCTACACACTCTCCAGACTGTGGTCCAGGGCCAAAAGGATACTGAGCGACCCCACCCACCCTGGAAATCGTTACTTCATGCGTCTCCCATCAGGCTGCAGTTATAGATCCATCACCACTAAAACCTCCAGACACATGACCACGTTCTTCCCCCAAGCTGTCCTTCCTAATGACCTAGTGACCATGGGCCACCGCACTGCGAAATCCTCTAGTGTTATGCTGGGGATACATGGTACGTTTCTGTACCGTGTATCGACCAGCTGATAATATTCAGCTGGCCCGATCATGCCGCTTGACCCTTGCCCGCTCGATCCCCGCTGGCAGACAATGGCAGGGAATCGAGCGCTGATAAGGAAGCACCGGCGGGGACGAGCGGTAATCGATCCGCGCGGAGGAGGCTGGGGTCAATACGGCGGCTAATTGAGCCGCCGGTCAACCCGTGTACTCCAGCCATAACACTGTTGTCTTAATTATGTTTGTTTGTATCCTTTTATTGTCTGCTGTCTTAGTTATGCTGTATCCTTTTTATAGACCTTGATTATGTCTAAATGCTTGTTAATCTGCACTACAGTACTCCATGCCGTGTGTACCACAAAAAATTCCAGGTACGATATCCATCATGCTTGCCGAATAAAATCTGATGTAAACATGGACCTCTAGCATTGCAAGGAGAAACTTATATCCAGTATACCACCATTCTGCCCTTTTATGGCACAGGGTATGCCATGCAACAGTTAGTAGGGAGCATTTGTTATGTTATAGTTTTGATATTATCATTTATACTATTAACCACTTCAGCACCACAGGGTTTTTTGCTTAAAAGCCAGAGCAATTTTCACATTTCAGCGCTCCTCCCATTCATTCACCAATAACTTTATTGCTACTCATCAGATGTAAATGATCTATATCTTGTTTTTTTGCCACAAATTATGCTTTGTGAGGGTGATATTTGCTTTGAGTAATTATGTTATTATCTGTGCATTTTAAAGGGAAAAAATGAGAAAAAAAGAAAAAATACACTATTTCTCCATTTCCATCAACTATAGTTTTCAAATAAACAATGTTACCATAGGTAAAACCCACACATTGTATTTGCTAATTTGTCCTGGTTATCTCAACATATAAATAATGTTCCTAGTACAATGTATGGCGATAATATATTAGTTTCTGGTTTGTGTTTTTTGTTTTCTCATTGTACTCTATCAGTAATTAAAAGCCCTTATCTTCATGATTAACAGTAATACACTCTCATGGCATACATATTTTAACCTCCCTAGCGGTTAATTTTTTTTTGCCAAATAGGCAAAAATCCTTTTTTTTTTTAATAATTTTTTTTTTGTTTCATGTAAAGCTACCAGAGTGGTAGCTACATGAAATACCACTAGAGGGTGCATGTGTCCCTCTAGTGCGATCGTCGCCGGCATCAATAGCAAACAGGGGAACGTGTATATAACGCGCTCCCCTGTTTGGCTTCTCCTGTCGCCATGGCGACGATCGGAATGACGTCATGGACGTCAGACGCCTCCGATCCAGCCCATAGCGCTGCCCGGAACTCATTGGTGCGGGCAGCGCAGGGCTCTGGCGGGAGGGGCACTCTTCTGCCGCTGCATGCGGGCGATCGCCGCAGAGCGGCGGCGATCAAGCTGTACGCGCGGCTAGCAAAGTACTAGATGCGCGTACAGCGCTTTAAATGGCCCAAATCGCCCCACCAGGGGCTGAGATATCTTCCTGCGCGGCATAGCCCGAGCTCAGCTCGGGCTTACCGCCAGGAAGGTTAAAAGCTAAGTCCCTAGGGTAACTATGTATTCTCTTTTCAATGCTGTCACTTTTGTTGTTTTTACAAGTATTTATTTGGGGGTATAGAGTACATGAAAATAACAGTTTTATTGCTTTTCATTCAGTTTTCCGGTAAAAAAAAATAAAAAAAAAATCACACGACTTAGCCCTCAGTTTTCAAACAACACAAAATCTATTCTCTCACTTGTCACGGTTAAAATGATACCCTATATACATAATCAGATAGCTTATTGGGCATACAGCACACTGTTTACCACAAGTACGCCTATCTACTCCCCTGAGCTTCAGATGAAGTTTTGTGGGGAGTAGATAAGCGTAGCAAGGGATTAAAAGTGGTTAAAGGATACCCGAATTGACATGTGACATGATGAGATAGACATGGGGATGTACAGTGCCTAGCACACAAATAACTGTGCTGTGTTCCTTTTTTTCTTTCTCTGCCTGAAAGAGTTAAATATCAGATATGTAAGTGGCTGACTCAGTCCTGACTCAGACAGGAAGTGACTACAGTGTGACCCTCACTGATAAGAAATTACAACTACAAAACACTTTCCTAGCAGAAAATGGCTTCTGAGAGCAGGAAAGAGATAAAAAGGGTCAATAGTTCATAGATTTTAGCTCTGGCATACTTTAATGAATGTGTCATTGAGCAAAAACAATAAAACAGTTAAAACTTAAAAAGTAGATTTAAACATAAAACTGTGGAATATCTTAAAAAGTCATTTTTAGGAGACGGAAGATAGATGCAACCATTTATTTCATTTGTTTATTTTTGCTTCGGGTGTCCTTTAAGTAATTTTAAGAATGTCTGGTAATGTATATAATAATACTTGCAATGTGCATGCACTATACAAAACATGCTACAGCAGTACATTAAAAAAGGGTGCTTGGAAATGTAGGCTCTTAGCGAAGCCTTCAGTAGAATAATTTTACTGGTATTCCACAATCCCAGATGTCTGTCAGAATAGTAGAATATTTGAAATTATACTGCTACCCCCCACTGAAACCTAATTCTTACAATAACCCTGCCTATCTATGCTAACACTAATCTCCCCCCACCTCTTCCTAACACTAACCCATCCCTACCTACACCTAACACTAAACCCGAGCCACCCACCCACCTATGCCTAGCACTATTAGTGGCAATGTAGTGTTCAGCTACATAATATCCAAACCCCATGTGCCCAATCACTTATCCTCGCCACCGCTATATGCCCCTCCACCATTATCTGTGCTGTTAAGCACTGCTGTTTCCGCCCTATCTGCGTCACTTCCAGTGCTTTAGCCTCCGACACCCAAACTGTCCACTAGACACCACTATAGCTACAAACAACATACCAAGCTGTGGCTGCCCCCAAATTTCCAGTGGGTGCCAACATTTCCTGACTCCTTGTGTAGCTCTACAATATGTACTACTTGTTTATGTTTGAGTGTCACTTTGGATAAAACCATTTGTCTTGTTTAAAAGAAAGCCCCACAGCGCCATCGAGGTCCCAGTGCCAACGTGTGAGAAAAACTCACTCCAGTAGGGACACAGACAGTAAAACCCCACAGGTCCCTGTGGGGCAGGGGCATAACTACAAATCACGGGTCCCCTAAGCAACACTTTGATAGCATACTGGTTAAAGTGGTCTAAAACTCTTACATAACATTCAATAAAAATGTGTTTTCTTACTTTTTATTACTCATACAGTTATCATATTTGCTTTTGTGCACACGTAATATTGTTTGTTTACAAATTCAAAGTTTCCAAAGTGTACTTTTTCTTGCCCTGAAAGCTGGAATTGCATTTTATTATTTTTCTATTATAACTGCTTTTTATTATATATTAAAATCTTCTAATGACCTATTCTGAACACTACATATGCCTGAAGCAGAGATAGTTTCTCAGATAGTGTTTATTTACATTCCAGTGTTGATACATTTGTGTTTAACAAGTAAAAAAATATACAGTTATCTCCAGTTTGGATGTGGATTTGAAGCTGAATAGCAGGAGAAAGTGCTTTGTATAACCATTTCAGTGATGTTCTGCGTGAATTTTGTTTCTGGGATAGTAGCTTTCAAGCTTTGAGGAATCTTTTAGAACAAAGTAGAAATGCTGACTTTCAGACCTTAAGGGTTTGCCTTTGATGTAGGGTTTGAGCCTTTGACCAGGGTTCAAATCCCGGCCCAAGCCAATCCGTAGAACAGTGTTTGGGCAAGGTTCCCTAATGCTCCTGATCACCCGTGGAGTGCAGTGCACCCTAAGTGGATGCAGCTCTAAAGCGCTTGGAGTCTGCCAGGAGAAAAGTACAATATAAATGTTATATGTACTGCCTTGTCTTTGTCTGTGCCTTTTCTTGGTGATCCTCACAGCTTGGAGGTGCATCTTGCAAAGGTAAAAAAAAAACAAGTGTGACCATCATGATCTTCACACTCATATCAAGTGTAGCCACAAAAACACCTTATCTGGAAGATGAAGGAAGGTTAGTAGTAGAATTTCCAAAATTGACAGTAAGCTTGGATTCCTCTTCTTTCCAGCCTTAGCAACAGCTAGAGTTCTGTTGCCATTGCACTGTCCAGAAACTCCCACCTTGCTGCAGAACTTATTAGCTGCAACACTAGTTTGCAACACTGGACTAATCCAGCGACTAGCAGCTAATGGTGACACTCCTAACTACCAGACTGTTACAAGCACTGTGATATGATTGAAATGTTTGGTATTAAAGGGCCACTATAGTGAAAAAGTAAGCACTTCAAATCTGACAGAACCGGCAGATTTTTGATTGGTCCATCTCCTCATGGGGATTTCCTGAACGACAGTTGCTAACTGCCAAAATAGTAAGATACCAACCGAGTTTCCACACTTACTTGCACACTATTTTGGAAGTTAGACTCAGTAAGTGCTGTTCAGGGAATGCTTTTGAAAAGAATGAAAGAAATACTTAGACACCCCCCTCCCCCATCACCACCACCATGAGGAGATGGACTAGTTCAAAGCCTGTGGGTTTGGTCAGATTTTAACTGCTTACTTTCTTCACTGTAATGGTCCTCTAACACATGCAATATCCAGATTAGAGAGTTTTTCAGCAAAAGTGGAGTTTCCTTAAAAAGCACCCCAAGGTATTTGCCCCTACGAAGCAGGTTTTTAAAAACGGTCGACCATGACAGGGGTTCACTTTTCGCATCCAAAGTTTTACTTCCAGCAACTGATTATGGTAATCAAAGACCAAAGAAGCACATTTCTGGGACAGCCTGTAGTCACTTACACCGATGTTAATGCAAAAACTGGTAAAAAGACACACTTTGTAGAGAAACTATACAGTATGTGCAAATATGATGTTATGACTACAATAAAGGGAATTCCATTGAACTACTTTCAATTGCTCACACATTCTCTTTCTGCTTTTCATCTCTGGGGACCTTGTGTTGGCTGATGAAGTGTTAATGCACTGAGTTATTTGGATCTGCGCTGTGGCAGCATGTATCGAGTCTTTCTTTGGCTATGTGAAAAGGCTCTAATAAAGTTTTAACAATGCACACCTGCAAGCACACAGAAAAAAACCCAGACAGATTAAAAGCTACCTATAGACACGAGATAGAGCTCAGAAGACCCAGTGCATAAACATGCCATAGAGAAATCATGACAAACAACCTTGTACATTCTTTCTCCTCTCTGAGCCCCCTGGAGCTGTGCTTCTGGGTCTCCTGGGTTGTATGTAGTCAGCCATCTCTTGTACAGCAGGTGCTCCTTCTAACCACTAGATGCAGCTGATCAGGAGACAAAGAGACAGGCTTTATGCTGTTATGCTGGGAATACACAGTTCGTTTTGCAGCTGATTAGATGGTTCGATAGATAATTTCCGACATGTCCGATCTCCCTTTCGATTGTGTTGCCGCTCGATTTCTGATAGAAGTGAATGGAAAAAGATAAGAAAAACAAGAGGAAGATAAGAATCGAGAGCTGATTCGAGAGAGAAATCGAGCGGCAAAAACGATCGAGAGCAGAAAAGGCACGGCAGAAACAAACCGTGTATTCCCAGCATAACATATAGCCTATCTTCTTGTCTCTCAATCAGTGCCATCTAGTGGCAGGAAGCAGCACCAATTGCAAGAAGAACCAGCTACAGTGAGATCCCCAGTATCCGACAAGGCAGGTGTTGTGTGGGATTACGCTGCCTTTGGATTTGCGCTGCCCCGCATGCGCACTAGGAGACTGTGCGGCCACAGTTCCTATTTAATTATGCTGCTGGAGGTGAAATACTAAATATCTCTGCTTCTTTACATCCTACACTCCCCAAATTTTCAGGGTAGGGAGGGGACCCCCCGAACTACCTCTATGCCAAATTGCAGCCCCCGAGACCCACTGGTTCCCGAGATAGGTTTCTCTAATCTATCTCCTGAACCAGCGGGGCTCGGGGCTGCAATTTGGCATAGAGGTCGTTCGGGGGATCCTCTCCCTAACCTGAAAATTTGGTCAGTATATGATGTGTGGAAGCGGAAATATTTATTATTTTACCCCCAGCAGCATAATTCACTTCACACTGGGCATGCGCGCTACTCAGTGTGGAAGGGAGCTTCCGGGCAGCGCAATCAGACATTACACCGGCATTGCCTGATGCCAGATATGTGTGCTTCCTGTTTGTTTGAGAAGTCAAGCAACTAGCCCTAAAATAACACTAACTTCCACCTTGCAGATCTGTGAGCAGCAGAAGCGGCTTACCGAACCTCCGGGAGCCATCTTCTACACTTCCTGCAGCTTTCAGCGGCTTTCCTGCATCCTTTGTGTACAACTCCCAAAGCATGCATGTGACCAGATGTGGGTCAGGTGACACACCAAGAACCATACATGGATGCAGGAAAGCCACTGGGAGCTGCAGGAAGTGTAGAAGATGGCGTCCGGAGGTTCGGTAAATTACTTCTACTGTGCACAGATCTGCAAAAGATGAAATTTCCACCCTATTCTCCCCCTCATGCATGACGGTTGTTTGAGACTGCTGGATGCCTGAGTTCTGGATAAAGTAAGACACACACACAAAAAAAAGTTCTGGATCAGGGGAGTTTTATTGTATTTCCACGTCTACAACTGAACAAAGTACACACAAGTATGCATAATTCTACTTAAATTTCAGGTAGGTATATTTTACCCTTGGTTCCCAATCTTATCTAAATTTTGTCTGGGTTTTATCGTTAAAAAAATGTACTATTGTTATTAAATGCTTTTTTCTTTTTTGCTGAGTGTCAGGGGCGCAACTGAGAACATCAAGTATCCAGTGCACAGAATGGACTAGTGACAGAAAGTTTGCAATACAGCCAATCATGAAATTGACAACTCAGGAGGAGCTAAGCTGAGTTTCAGTGCTCAGGATTTTAGCACTTGCAATGAAAATAAAAGTTCTAAATAGGATTGGTACTATATGCTCCCATGTTTACCATGGAGCATATTCATGAAAGGCAGTAAAATTACTGTGTGCATTCAGCGGATGGCAATTTTACTGGTATTTACGCAGCTGACTTAGTGTGCGTTTCACAGACAGTGCAACTTGCGTTACAAAGGTTTTGCGTGACTTGTTAGTGTAATGTGTGTTATGCTAATTGTGTAAAGCGCATTACACTAGCAATGCATACATTACCTAGGTAGCACAAGTTGCACTACTTGCACAATACATCATATCACTTGTATAAGTGTGCACAGTAATTTTACCTACCTTTTGTGAATATGACCCTTTAGGTAGACTTTCATTCAAAACTTCTCCTGGGTTTTTAATGCTTGTGACTAAAGAAGTAAAGGAAGTAAAGAAAACCTACAAAAGTTAGATACAATGGCCTCAATTCTGGTAGCTATGTGAGGTAAATATTTTTTTTTTTGTAATTCTGAAAGATTTTTTCCTTATTTCTGAACATGAGGTAAAACATGAGGCAAAACATGAGGCAAATGCATAAAGTGAGGTAAAACATGAGCTATTTCAGCGGTAAGCATGCAGTAAATAATTCATAGTAGTGTTTAATTGTCTTCCATAAGATAATCTTTGGTAGATGTTTTTTTTGGAGAGGGGAAGGTGTATTTGATTATGTAGCATCCTCTGAAACGCATAATATATATATATATATATATATATATATATATATATATATATATATATATATATATATATATAGATATAGATATGTATATATATGTATATATATATATATATATATATGTATGTATAGTACTATTTGGAGTTTTTTTTCTACTATTCTTTTCTATTACACAGCCTGAATAGGAACGACACTACAACAGCAATATGAACTCCACTAAAAGCTGCACAATGCATAGAAATGTACTTTACCCTCCAGGTACAGGCAGGGCTAAGGCCACATACACACATCAGACTATAGTCTTTAGAAAATGAAAGATCACAGACCAATCTTACCACCTTTCATGTAGTATGAGAGCCATACCTACACAGTCTTTTCTATGGAGCTGAACTCCCCATCAGAAAAAAATCTTTGCAAGAGGCTGCACACACAGATGCTGTACAGACACAAAAGATCAGTATCTGCAAAAGATCTGTTCCTGCCAAAAATCCATTCCTGCAAATTGCATTCATAGTCTATGAGATCTGCAGATCATCTTACACACCTTGTTTAACTGACATTTATCTGCAGATCAGACAATCATCTGCAGATCAGACAATCATCTGCAGATCTGAAAATCCATCCTGGTGGATCATCTGATCTGCAGATGAATGTCTGTTAAACAAGGTGTGTATGATGATCTGCAGATATCAAAGACTATGAATGCATTTTGCAGGAACGGATCTTTTGCAGGAACAGATCTTTTGCAGATACTGATCTTTTGAATGTCTACAGCATCTTTGTGTGCAGCATCTTGAAATGGGGAGTTCAGCTCCATAGAATAGACTGTGACGGTATCGCTCTCATACTACATGGAAGGGGGTAAAATTGGTCTGTGATCTTTCATTTTCAAAAGACTATGGTCTGATGTGTGTATGAGCCTTTAGACTGATCGGTAAATTATGTGCTAACATGCCCCCTAATTTCCATGAGAATAGCTATTTTCATTAACCACCCTGGCGTTCTATTAAGATCGCCAGGGCAGCTGTGGGAGGTTTTTTTTTTTTAATACAAAAAAAAACTATTTCATGCAGCCAACTGAAAGTTGGCTGCATGAAAGCCCACTAGAGGGCGCTCCTATCCCATATTTCTGATCGCCTCCGGCGATCCGCAGTAACAAGGAAGGCCGCAATGAGCGGCCTTCCTTGTTTAGTCTTGCTCGTCGCCATGGCGACGAGCGGAGTGACGTCAGCCGCCTCCGATCCAGCCCTCAGCGCTGGCCGGAACTGTTTGTTCCGGCTGCGCAGGGCTCGGGCGGCTGGGGGGACCCTCTTTCGCCGCTGCACGCAGCGGATTGCCGCGCTGCGGCAGCGATCAGGTAGCACACGCGGCTGGCAAAGTGCGTGTTTTTACAGGGAGCAAATCGGCCCAGCAGGGCCTGAGCGGCAGCCACCGGCAGTAATGGACGAGCTGAGCTTGTCCATACCGCTAAGGTGGTTAAAATTAATGCAAATTACCTCATGACTAAAGCCTACCAGAATTGCCAAATTTCATTACCTCATGAGATAAATTAACTCACATGAGGTAATTTGTTTGATAACCCTACCAGAATTGAGGCCAATATACATGTTAAAGGAACTAAAGAAGTGTGAGAACTGTGTCTCATAGAAGACCGTTCTCAACACAGTTCTCAAAGAACTATGGGGGAGAATTATGAATGCATTACCGACAGTTTTTTCTTCTTAATCTGTTCTAACCAGCCAGGAGATAATAAGATAATAAGAACCTTCTTAAATCCTAGGTAATAGTGGCAATTTAGCATGAATTTCTAGAGCTGCACTGCAGTTAAGAAAAGTGCAAATCCATCCCTAAACTGGAGCCAGGGGCGGACTGGCCCGGGAGGACGGGGGGCGGATTCCCCCCGGGCCGCCGCCTCCTCAGGCATCCAGGGCCGGCTGCGCAGCACTATTTATTTGTGCCGTCATAAATAACTTTTGCAGTGCTGTGGCCGATCAATCTAAAGCCCCGCCCCCAGCAGTAGCTCTTCACTCATATCGGGCTGCAGTCCAGGGCATTGGGTGAGAGAACTCCTGCTCCTCCCCGAGCCTGCCCCGAGATTGGTCATTGGCTGGCTGCACTGGCTTCCAAACTCCACCCCCAGCCAGAAGATGCACTGTGCTGGGGGAATTGCAGGGACCCCAGGAGGAACCACCGCCAAAATCACGGGAAAGCTCCGCCCCCAAATTGCAGTGAAGCCCGCCCCCAAATTGTCGCGAAGCTCCGCCCCCAAACTGGAGCAATTATTTCCTGCAAATGCAGAACTCTGGAATGGTGAGTGAGATATATCAACCTCCTCTCCCCTACAAACTGCATTGGGGGTGTCCCTGTCTCCTGTCTCCTTCTCTATCACTAAAACTGTCAGGAGGCTCACTGGCTTACTGTGGGTGGGGGGCTCTTTGGTACTTATGCTCTAGGACAGAGGTTCCCAACCGGTGTGCCGCGACACATTTATGTGTCGCGGCAGCACCAGCTATGTGTCGCCGCTCTCTGCTCCCCCTGCTCGTCTCCCCCGCAGATCGCCTTATTATCTTAGCAGCGGCCGCTCTCCCCTCTCCAGCGCATGTATTTATTCAAGCAGCGTATCTCCCGGCTGCTCTGTGTGTGATGCGCAGGAAGCATGGCTCGGTTACCATAGTAACGGCGATACATATCGCCGCTACAGGAAGCCGCTGCCCTGCTTCCTGCGCACACACAGAGCAGCCGGGAGATACGCTGCTTGAATAAATACACGCGCCGGAGAGGGGAGAGCGGCCGCTGTTAAGGTAATAACAGCGGCGGGGACGGACGGGGGGCACCACCTACCCATACTGGCTATCCTGGGGCACTATACTAGCTATCCTGGGGCACTATACTGACTATACTGGGGCACTATACTGGGTATACTGGGGCGCTATACTGGGGCACTATACTGGCTATACTGGGGCACTATACCGGCTATACTGGGGCACTATACTGGCTATACTGGGGCACTATACTGGGGCACTATACTGGCTATCCTGGGGCACTATACTGGGGCACTATTCTGGCTATACTGGGGCACTATACTAGCTATACTGGGACACTATACTAGCTATACTGGGGCACTATACTGGGGCACTATACTAGCTATACTGGGGCACTATACTAGCTATACTGCGGCACTATACTGGCTATACTGGGGCACTATACTGGCTATACTGGGGCACTATACTGACTATACTGGGGCACTATACTAGCTATACTGGGGCGCTATAATGGCTATACTGGGGCACTATACTGGCTATACTGGGGCACTATACTGGCTATACTGGCGCACTATACTGACTATACTGGGGCACTATACTAGCTATACTGAGGCAACTAAACTCCCTATACTGGGGCAACTATGCTAGCTGTGCCACTGCACCGTCACCAACCCCCCGTGATTGTTACTGAGCCCCTCAGTGTGCCTGCAGCATCAGCAGATTGTTACTGAGCCCCTCATTGTGCCTGCAGCATCAGCAGATTGTCACTGAGCCCCTCATTGTGCCTGCAGCATCAGCAGATTGTTACTGAGCCCCTCATTGTGCCTGCAGCATCAGCAGATTGTCACTGAGCCCCTCATTGTGCCTGCAGCATCAGCAGGTTATTACTGAGCCACTCATTGTGCCTGCAGCATCAGCATATTGTCACTGAGCCCCTCAGTGTGCCTGCAGCATCAGCAGATTGTTACTGAGCTCCCCACCATTGTGCCTGCAGCATCAGCAGATTGTCACTGAGCCCCTCATTGTGCCTGCAGCATCAGCAGATTGTTACTGAGCCCCTCATTGTGCCTGCAGCATCAGCAGATTGTTACTGAGCCCCTCATTGTGCCTGCAGCATCAGCAGATTGTTACTGAGCCCCTCATTGTGCCTGCAGCATCAGCAGATTGTTACTGAGCCCCTCATTGTGCCTGCAGCATCAGCAGATTGTTACTGAGCTCCCCACCATTGTGCCTGCAGCATCAGCAGATTGTTACTGAGCCCCTCATTGTGCCTGCAGCATCAGCAGATTGTTACTGAGCCCCTCATTGTGCCTGCAGCATCAGTAGATTGTTACTGAGCCCCTCATTGTGCCTGCAGCATCAGCAGATTGTTACTGAGCCCCTCATTGTGCCTGCAGCATCAGCAGATTGTTACTGAGCTCCCCACCATTGTGCCTGCAGCATCAGCAGATTGTTACTGAGCCCCTCATTGTGCCTGCAGCATCAGCAGATTGTTACTGAGCCCCTCATTGTGCCTGCAGCATCAGCAGATTGTTACTGAGCCCCTCATTGTGCCTGCAGCATCAGCAGATTGTTACTGAGCCCCTCATTGTGCCTGCAGCATCAGCAGATTGTTACTGAGCCCCTCATTGTGCCTGCAGCATCAGCAGATTGTTACTGAGCCCCTCATTGTGCCTGCAGCATCAGCAGCTTGTCTCTGAGCCCCTCATTGTGCCTGCAGCATCAGCAGATTGTTACTGAGCCCCTCATTGTGCCTGCAGCATCAGCAGATTGTTACTGAGCCCCTCAGTGTGCCTGCAGCATCAGCAGATTGTTACTGAGCTCCCCACCATTGTGCCTGCAGCATCAGCAGATTGTCACTGAGCCCCTTATTGTGCCTGCAGCATCAGCAGATTGTTACTGAGCCCCTCATTGTGCCTGCAGCATCAGCAGATTGTTACTGAGCCCCTCATTGTGCCTGCAGCATCAGCAGATTGTTACTGAGCCCCGCATTGTGCCTGCAGCATCAGCAGATTGTTACTGAGCCCCTCATTGTGCCTGCAGCATCAGCAGATTGTCACTGAGCCCCTCATTGTGCCTGCAGCATCAGCAGATTGTCACTGAGCCCCTCATTGTGCCTGCAGCATCAGCAGATTGTTACTGAGCCCCTCATTGTGCCTGCAGTATCAGCAGATTGTTTCTGAGCCCCTCACTGTGCCTGCAGCACCAGCAGATTGTTACTGAGCCCCTCATTGTGCCTGCAACATCAGCATATTGTCAGTGAGCCCCTCATTGTGCCTGCAGTATCAGCAGATTGTCACGGAGCCCCTCATTGTGCCTGCAGCATCAGCAGATTGTTACTGAGCCTCTCATTGTGCCTGCAGCATCAGCAGATTGTTACTGAGCCCCTCATTGTGCCTGCAGCATCAGCATATTGTCACTGAGCCCCTTATTGTGCCTGCAGCATCAGCAAATTGTTACTGAGCTCCCCACCATTGTGCCTGCAGCATCAGCAGATTGTTACTGAGCCCCTCATTGTGCCTACAGCATCAGCAGATTGTCACTGAGCCCCTCATTGTGCCTGCAGCATCAGCAGATTGTCACTGAGCCCCTTATTGTGCCTGCAGCATCAGCAGATTGTCACTGAGCCCCTCATTGTGCCTGCAGCATCAGCAGATTGTTACTGAGCCCCTCACTGTGCCTGCAGCATCAGCAGATTGTTACTGAGCCCCTCATTGTTCCTGCAGCATCAGCAGATTGTTGCTGAGCCCCTCATTGTGCCTGCAGCATCAGCAGATTGTTACTGAGCCCCTCATTGTGCCTGCAACATCAGCAGATTGTTACTGAGTCCCTCATTGTGCCTGCAGCATCAGCAGATTGTTACTGAGCCCCTCTTTTCTATCATACGGGACGTGTCATGTATATCTGAATGTTTGGCATGATGTGACGTGTCACGGATATCTGAATGTTTGTCGTGATGTGTCACGACCTGGAAAAGGTTGGGAACCACTGCTCTAGGATTTCTAGGATATCTGGTTCTATGGCTGCCTATACTGGGGGAGGACTAACTTCACTGCCACCACACCTAAAGCTAACCTCACCGCCATCGCACCTATCGCTAATCTCACCACCACACCTAATGCTAACCTCACCACCGCACCTAGCGCTAACCTCACCACCGCACCTAGCGCTAACCTCACCGCCACACCTAACGCTAACCTCACCGCCGTACCTAATGCTAACCTCACCACCGCACCTAGCGCTAACCTCACCTCCGCACCTCCGCACCTAACGCTAACCTCACCGCCGCACCTAACGCTAACCTCACCGCCGCACCTAGCGCTAACCTCACCGCCGCACCTAGCGCTAACCTCACCGCCGCACCTAGCGCTTACCTCACCGCCGCACCTAGCGCTAACCTCACCGCCGCACCTAACGCTAACCTCACCGCCGCACCTAGCGCTAACCTCACCGCCGCACCTAGCGCTAACCTCACCGCCGCATCTAGCGCTAACCTCACCGCCGCACCTAGCGCTAACCTCACCGCCGCACCTAGCGCTAACCTTACCGCCGCACCTAGCGCTAACCTTTCTGCCGCACCTAAGGCTAACCTCACCGCCGCAACGCTAACCTAACCGCCGCAACGCTAACCTCACCACCGCACCTAACGCTAACCTCACCGTCGCACTTTACGCTAACCTCACCGCCACCGCACTTAACGCTAACCTCACCGCCACACTTTACACTAACTTCACCACCGCACCTAACACTGACCTCACCACCACCGCACCTAACTCTAATCTCACTGCCGCACCTAATGCTAACCTCACCTAACGGTAATTTCACCACCACACGTAATGCTTACATCACCACCAAAGCACCTAACGTATTGAGCCAGTGCAACTAACAGAAATCTCACCACTGCACCTAACGCTAATCTTACCACCACTGCACTTAACACTAATCTCATCGCTAATCTAACCGCCACACCTAACCTCCCCGCACCTAACGATAATCTCGCTGCCGCACCTAATGCTAATCTCACTGCCGCCTCACCTAGCGATAACCTCACTGCCGCTGCACACCTCGCTGCCGCCGCACCTAACATTAACCTCACTGCTGCCACACCTTCCACTAACCTCACCGCTTCTGCACCTAGCACTAATTCACTGCCGCCTTACCCAGCACTAATCTCACTGCCGCCACATCTCAATGGCGCCGCACCTAACACCAACCTCACTGCTGCAGGACCTAACACTAACCTCACTGCTGCAGCACCTAACACTAACCTCACTGCGGCCGCACCTAACACTAACCTCACTGCGGCCGCACCTAGCACTTCTATCACTGCCACCTCACATAGCGCTAACCTCCCCACCGACACACAAAGCACTAACCTCACGGCCACCTCACCTAGCACTAACCTCACTGCCGCCACACTTCGGTGGCACCGTACCTAAAACCAACCTCACTGCCACTGCACCCAATGCTAACCTCACTGCCAAAACACCTCGCTGGTGCAGCACCTAACAAAAACCTCACTGCCGCCGCACATAACTCTAACTTCACTGCCACCTCACTGCCGCCTCACCTAGCACTAACCTCTGTCACCAAAACTCACCACTGCCACACTTAACACCAACCTTACCGCCGCTAAACCTACCACTAACCTCTCAGCTGCTACACCTAATACCAGCCTCACTGACGCTGCACCTAGTCTCACTGCTGCTACACCTAGCAATAATCCTCCTACTACCACTACTCGCTGCCATTATTTCTTGTTTTAGATGATCTGAGCTTTGTGACATGGTGCATTATCCTGCTGGTAGCCTTCAGAAGCCACCAGGTACACTTTGGTCATGAAGGGATGGGCATGGTTAGCAACAACATTCAGGTAGGCTGTGGCATTTAAACATTGGCCATGTGGTACTAAGAAGCCTAGAGTGGGGTAAGAATATATCCTCCACACCATCACACCACTACCAGCAGCCAGGATGAATCCATGCTTCCTGAACCACTCATTGGCAGCTACCACCCCCTTGCCACAGCACTCACAGGTGTATTGTATTCCCATCCTTCCTCCTTCAAAATAGTTTTCAAACATCCTTTTTGCAGGAACTAGTTAATGTAGTTAATGTAACATTAAAATGTACACTACATACATTTGCACACAACATTGATATTTATTTGGACTGGGGTATGCATTTGGGCTGGAGATAGCGTAAAAGGGCCTCTAGGTTGTGTTTTCCCCCCAGGCCAAAAGGTCCCAGTCCTCCCCTGACTGGAGCAGATTAAGAAGTGCTTGATAGCAGTTCTACAGATGTAGAACTGCAGGCTAGACATGATTGCAGACTGCAGGCTAGACATGATTTGTGTGGTGCTCCTCCCCCCTGCTGAATTCCTCCTCAGAGCTTGCTGCTATCAATACAGCAGAGGTGTTGGTTACCTCAGCAACAGCAATTCCCCTCACACACTGCACTGTCTGAGAGACCTTCCTAGCTCCTCCTATATTACAACAGTTTTAGAAGGAATCTGCACTATCAATTAGTTCTTAACAGTAGCAGTAGGGTATTGTACCGTGTTAGCCATCAGTAAAAGCAAGAAGTTTTAAATCAGGATTATACCATTTATTGGCTAACTAAAAATGAATAAAAAATAAGCAAGCTAGCATGCTTATTTTTTATTCATTTTTAGTTAGCCAATAAATGTTATCATCCTGATTTAAAACTTTTTGTTATTTCTTAACATGTCTGAGACAGTTCTGCACGAATTTCTAAAAACCTACCAATATTTTGTCTCAGACACTCTTGATAAATCTGGCCCTGTGTCTCATACGTAAGCACATAGAAAGCAACGTCTGTCACTCCCAGCAGTGCAATGTGATATCACTTGAAGTACAGTATTTCTGGTCATTACCCCATTCTGTATAAGCAATACAGGTGTACAAAGCATGGCCACAAATGACAGCACACTGTGGTGTGCTGAAATATTTGCAGGTAATCACATGATCAGCTAAGTAGCTACTGAAGTGATTGAGGGGGAATAAGAAGGACCACTATAGGCTATAGCGAAAAAGTTAGCAGTTAAAATCTGACAGAACCGACAGGTTTTGGACTAGTCCATTTCCTCATAGGGGCTTCTCAGGGTTTTCTTTGTTTTCTAAAGAAGTAGTGGTCCTTTAACTCAGGTAATAGGTTAGACATTTTTAGATATGACATAATGGATAGTTTACTCGGCTTATCTACAATCTACAGCACATCTGTGGTACGTGGTAAGGACACTTTTTGTGGTTCAGAGCTTTCTTTATTTTGGCGCAGGAAGTGGCGGGTTTACTTTAAACCCTAAACCTTCACACAAGCTTACTGCAGATTGGCAAAAACACTTGGTAGTCCGTGCCCAGGCTAACTGATACTGACTTCTGGCAAACTACGGAAAGCTTTCATTTTTAAAACACGCTGCCAACATTTTAAAGGTCTCATTTAACTTCTGGTGCGTTCCTTCAGGCATCATTTCTTTGTTAAACACTTTCACACATGCTAAACTCATAAACATACTGGGAAGCACAACAAACATGTAATTCCTTGGCTGGCTGCAAGCGGGTGTGTGCAGACAGCAGGCGTGTGGCATAATGAAGGGATGTTTCTGGCATGTGTTGGGTTAATGTCCGCGCTCCTCAGTCTTTTCCTGTGTTGGCCAGCATGGAGGGGGGACAGGTGCACAGGGGCGGTCTGTTTTCCTGCCTTTCATTCCGAGAGGAAGAATTGAGCCTTGTGGCTGAGGCAGGATTCCTCCCGTTCTTCTCATCGCTGCCAGTAACCCAACGCCAGTTAAAAGAGCCGTCTTCTCTCCCCCCCTTAACCCACCTCAGGCTGCCTGGACTCACACCTGCACTTCTGACAGCTCCCTGGAAACAGGAGAAGCACACTTCATTTTATATTTTCAATTAAGCCAAGCGGTGATTAACAGGGAACATTCTCCCCAAGCTAAACCCCAGACTACGACTGCCAGGGAGATCAGGGACACATACCCCTGCTGGCTGATCTACTGCAATGTATCATGCACACATACCTCATTTTCCTGTCTACTGCCGAACTAACCGCCCTGCACCTACCTAATCTCAGCATATTCATTGGATACATATATCTCCTTCCAATGCCATCCTCACACAGTATATAAAGGGAGTACATAGAAGTCACTAGGCACATTAATATAAAAACATAGTAATAAGGATCAGCTGCATAAAGACATGAGATGCTGGTGTCTCTCTTGTCTGCTGGGCTGACACCTGGTGTTCAGTAAGGGCTGACCGACAGGCTGGAACCATAGATAATCACAGCTCTGACTTCAGAGTCTCATCCTTCATAGTCTACCCACTAGGCTCTCACCACATGGTACAGGTACGGCGGGGAAACTTACGGAATGCTTGAACTTGTCTTAAGGTGCCCATTAATGGTACAATATCTTCATAAGATGCAATCATTTGATTAGATATTTAAGAAAAATAATCAGAAATTAATTATTGTTTGCATAAACTAAACAATTATGGCACTTTCTCTCCTCAGATACAATCGTGAAAGCCAACATTTCAATAGACAACATTTTCTGTTCCAATCAACCATAAAATTGTTTTAAATCAATTTTCTCCACATACTGCAGAGTTTTCTCTGCAATTGGATCGTAAACATCAAATGGAAAAATTGCATCTGAGGAACAAATTGTACCATGAATGAACCATAGTGAGAAATAATGCAATACAGTAATTTATTCAGGAAATCTACGTTTGCAGTCATTTACCTGGTTTCAGCATCAGAAACACTTGCTATAGCTATATATTGGCGTGCAGCCCCACCCTCCCACTGGTGCCTAGCCTAGGCTGTTTATTGAGTGGAATTTCAGAATTCGGAGACCAGAGATATTCTCTACTGGCTTTAGAACTCTACAAATTCTGCAGAGATCACAATTTCAGAAAGTAAATCAGGGACAGGAAAGATTTTATAATGGACAAACACTGACTAAAAAAATATATTAATGAGAAAATATATTAATGAGTATTGTAAAAAAAACAAAAAAAAAAAACAAAAAAAAAAAACCTATCTTATTAATTTTGTTTTTATCTACCGTAGTTACTTTTTAACTCAGTGATTTTTGGAATTCTGAAAAAAAAAGGTAGAAAAATACACCTTAATAAGTATTTCAGTTAAATAAAGCCATAAAGAATTGTTTTAAAAGTATTAACACACCAGTGTACTCCTAACAAAGATGAATGTGTCAAGGACGATGTTATATACAACATGGGGTATTCTTCAAACATAATCTTTTAAAAGGGGGTCCATTCTATAATGATTTTGAGAAAAACTGCTTGACAGTCTTTGTCTGAATTATGGAGTAACCAAGCAGCTCAGGGTGACCCAAATTACTAGGAATGTACAGGGGGATAAAAGAGACCGAAAAGCCCTCCTACTAATAAGCAATGCTTGGTGAAATTTGCCTTCTGAAATTCTGCTTCATTAATCACAGGCAGAACAGGGAGACACTTGGTTACATACACATGTTGGAAATTTGGGTTGGTACCTCAGAGCCAGTGATGTAACTGGGGCCTCAGGGCAAGTTTTACATTAGGCCCCAAGAATTCTATTGATATGGAACCTCAAAATATACCAAGGACAGCTGCAGTGTCAAAGAGGTGTAATCAGAGAAAGAAACAGTTTGTATTATTCAATGCCAGGGGCGTAGCAATAGGGGTTGCAGAGGATGTGACCGCATCGGGGCCCTTGGGCCAGAGGGGCCCCGAAGGGTCCTCCCTCAACTACAGTATTAGCTCTCTATTGGACCTTTGCTCATAATAATCACTCCTATAGATACTTTGAATAGTGGTAATCATTAACAAACTGTTCCCCATCCCCTTCTTGCAGCTCTGACACTGTAGTTGCCATTGGTAGGTTTTGGTGCACCGTATCAATTGTTATGTATAGAGGTCTTCGGGGGCCCCATTGTAAAACTTGCATCAGGGCCCTCAGCTCCTTAGCTACATCACTGTTCAATGCAGTGGCGTACCTAGGGTATTTGACACCCGGTGCTAATTATTTTCAGACATTACAACCCCCCCGACTTCAATAAATAGGGTTTCTGACTCCCCCTTCCTTGTTCCCCCTGTGTCTCCTCTTATGCCCCTCTGTGCCACCTCTTGCACTGCTCTGTTTCCCATGTGCCACCCCTTGTCCCTCTGTGCCCCCTATGTTCCCCCTGTGCCACCTCTTATCCCTGTGTGTCCTCTCACTAAACCATGTACCACCTCTTGACCCTGTGTGTCCTCTCAGCGAACCCTGTACCACCTCTTGTGCTCCTCTGTTCCCCCGTGTGCCACCTCTTTTACATTTGTTCCACCTTTTGTGCTCCTCTGTTCCCCGTGCCACCTCTTTTCCCGTGTTCCCCCTGTGCAACCTCTTGTCTCAATGTGTCCCCAATGTATCCCCTGGGCCACCTCTTGTCCCTTTGTGCTACCTCGTCACTCTTTGTCCCCTAAGTTCCCCTTGTGCCATCTTGTCCCCCTGTGCCTTCTCGTGCCCCTCTGGTCCACCTCTTGTACTCCTCTGTTCCCTACCTCTTGTCCCTCTGTGCCACCTCTTGTCCCTGTGTGTCCTATCAGTAAACCCTGTGCCACCTCTTGTGCCCCTCTGTGCCACCTCTTGTCCCTCTGTGCCATGTCTTGTGCTCCTCTGTTCCCGATGTGCCAACTCTTGTCCCTCTGTGCCCCCTATGTTCTCCGTGTGCCACCTCTTGTCCCTCTGTGCCCCCTATGTCCCCCGGCAGTGCCACCTCTTGTCCTCCTGTGCCCTCTCAGTGAACCCTATGCCAGGTGTTCAATACGGGAGGGTAGGAGGTGCCCTGGGAGGTACTTATGATTTGGCTTTCAAATATTAGAGTGTACATTGATATCAACCTTCGCTCAGTAATTGATCTATAGTTTACACATAAATTTGTCCATTGAGTTGGAAGCCAAATCATAAGTACCTCCCAGGGCGCCTCCTACCCTCCCGTGTGGTATACCCCCCCTGGGATCAGGGGTCACCACCTTGGCAGGTGGCATCGTTTTGAAGGAGCTGCGACCATCGACACTACCTCACAAGGCCGAGTGGGGACGGTACTTCCCCACGTGTGACATAGACTGGTTGCCTCATGCGCAACCCAGCTTTGTGAGTATATGCCATCTTTTCTTACTAACGAAAGAAACCGCTCGTGAGATACTACACCAGATTGGGCTCCCGGTGTCTTCCCGTCCCTTTTTATTCCTCCAGCACACACTATGCCAGGTGTTGTCCCTGTGTCCTGTGCCACCCGTCCCCCTCCCTGTGCTCCACGCCCATGGCCCCATTTCTGCTATACTCACGTGGCCCCGATCCGATTAAGCTCCTGTCACCAGTTACTTCCGTCCACGCAGATGTCATGAGAGATGCGGGCCGGAAGTTACCATGACGACGGGACGCTAAGCAGGAGAGCTTAGCTTCCCATCACCATGGTAATGGTGAAATCTGCGTGGACAGAAGTAGTTGGTGACTGAAGCTGAGCGGCCTGCAGGAGATCGTCGAGGTTCTGCTCTGGATCCAGGGATGGTCATAGTCAGGCAACTTCGCTACGCTGGAACTACGCGTAGTTCTACGCAATTATGCTTCGCAAACTACGGTTTCTAAATCAGAAGCTTTGCTACGTTTGCATTTCGTAGACTACACGTTAAAATACGTAAGCTTCGCGTAGTGCAAAGCGTAGTTTATGCGGACGCTTATGCCCTTATGCAGAAAAATTTCCGCTAAATATGCGCATGGGTGAACTAATATATGCGTACATTCCACCTTCCAATGCGGAATTGTATACGTATAGAAAGGCAATAATATTTCTGCGCATGCGCAATGATCCGTATACTCGCAATTACCACACGCGTAGTTGACTTTGCAATACATACATCAACTACGCGTAGCGGCGATGCTTCGGATAGCGGTACTACAACTACGCGGAAATACGTACGCGATGTTTTTAAACTTTGTCTATGAACTATGATGCGTAGTTGCGTACTACGACGCGTAGATTTGCACTGGCGTAGTTTACAAGCAACCCTGGCTGGATCGGATCGGGGCCACGTGAGTATAGCAGAAAGAGGGCCACGGATGCTGACCTTAGTGGGGGGCCGCGACAGGAGGCCTGGTGGCACCCCTGCTAAGCTGGGTACCTGGTGCGGGCCGCTCTTGCCACCCGACACTAGGATTCAATGCATATTAAGAGGTGGTCATTATCTGCATATCATCAATGCAAAGATAATAAGATGGATGAAGGAGGGCCCTCAGTGGGCCCCTCAGGTCCATGGCCCCCAATGCAGTCACAACCACTGCATTCCCTATTGGCACACCACTGCTCAGAGCAGAGGTAGCAAATGCAAGTTACTTGATTTAATGTTCTGAGAAAAAAGAAAATACACCTGCTTTCACATCTAAAGTGTTACATATCAGCACATCATTAAAACATCTACTCCTTAGCAGGTTAGTTAGTTATACATTTTTTTTAATATCTAACCTAAGGTATAAAACGGACACATCTTAACATGTCATTTATGTGACAAAAATAAAGACAAAATGGAGAAGCCATGTGTGAAAAACTAAGTAATGTGCAATTTTTCAGCCACCGAAATAAAACTTCTCTATTTCATATCATATTAATAAAATAAAAAAATCTGTAAAAACAACATAAATTATCCAGTATATACAGTACATACATACAGAATAAAGTGTAGAAGAGCAGCAGCAGACACCAAATGTCAGACTATACTAATAACTAAGCATAAAGTGCAGGTCATTTTAGCTCAGTTTAGGCACCCTCCAAATGTCAGGGCGTAATAATAGCTCACAGTGGCGTAGCTAAGGAGCTGTGGGCCCCGATGCAAGTTTTACATGGGGCCCCCCAAGCACTCTTTACATGACAATTGATACGGTGCACCAAAACCTGCCAATGGCAAATACAGTGTCAGAGGAGCAAGAAGGGGATAGGGAACAGTGTGGTAATGATTACCACTATTCAAAGTATCTATAGAAGTGATTATTATGAGCACAGGACCAATAGAGAGCTAATACTGTGGTTGAGGGAGGGACCTTCGGGGCCCCTCTGGCCCAAGGGCCCCGATGCGGTCGCTACCTCTGCACCCCCTATTGCTACGCCCCTGATAGCTCAGCATAAAGTGCAGGAAATTATAGCGCAATCCAGGCACCCTACAAATGTCAGCGCATAATAATGGCGCAGCATAAAGTGCTGATAATTATAGATCAATCTAAGTATAATGAATTGTACTTTATGTCGATCTATGATTATGCCCTGACATTTGAAGTCTACTGCTGCTGTTACACTTCCCACCATGCTGTATGTGTATACTGGATATTTATGTGCTTCTGTAAAATATTGTAGTAATATGAAATAAAGAAGGAAATTTTTCCTTGCGCACACAGCTACTTTACTGCATGACGCTCATAGTCACATAGTTTGGTTGAAAAAAGACCTCCATCCCTCGAACTTCAACCACAAGAAAAAACCAACAAAAAAAAACGTCCTGCACACACATATTACAGTTGATCCAGAGTAAGGTGGGAAGACGTGTACGTATTGGTACGCCGCCGGTGAGCTGGGTGTAGGGAGAGCAGATTGATAACTCACCTTTCCTGCAGCTCAAATTCACGGTGGCGTTAAATACTATTCCCCCTCCGAGGAGTAACTCCCCTAATTACCCTTTCAAGCCAGAGCAGTATAACATTACTGCTATGGCAGCGCCTAGTTTCAGTGCTTGGCTCTGAGCATTCTGCTTTGGGAAAAACCGTTATAAAGCTAGAGCTAATTAGGGGAAAAATTCCTTCCTGACTCCAGATGGCAGTCAAATACATCCCTAGATTTCCCAGTTAAGCAGCCATGTACAATCCCAGATATGAAATGATGAAGTTGTGCTCCCAAATAGAAGAATTGAGCTGTCACATCCAGATATCAGAAATAGGCACGCATGTAAAACCCCAGATATCAGAACGAAAAATCTGTGTGCCCCCAGATACCAAAATGAAGTGGACATGTACAACCCAAGATTTTAAATTAAGTCACCAATTGCATCTATAGAGCTGCTTGAAAGTTTGTGAACCTTTTAACGTCTTCTAAGCTTTTTTTCTTATGAATGTGATCTAAAGGGTCATCTGATTTTCAAACAAGTTCTAAAAGCATATGAAGAAAACCTAGTTTAACAATTGAAACAAAAATTATGTCTAGTCAAGTATATATTAAAAAAAAAGATCCAATAACAAGTCATTATCACAAAATTTGCAGATGAATTCAGAGTCAGATGTTTTCATTCAATAGGATGACAATCAGGTGTGAATGAAAAACCCGCTTTAATTTAAGGAATGGGGATCCAGCAAAGTCTGGTCACACATACAGTACATTTGTAGATGCGTATCATGGCTTGTCTGAGGACCTCAGTTAATGAGTTGTTGATGGCAATAAAGCTGGAAAAAGTTACGAGAGGTTGAACTCCATCAATCAACAGTCATGAAGACTTTGTACAAATGGAGATTTAACCATCGTTAAAGGTGCCCATACATCAGGCGACTTTGGCGGTCAATCGACCAACCAATTGGATTATTATTATTGAATGGGTTAAAATTGGGCCCCTGTATTTAGTCTTTAGGCATTATCTGTCTAGATCGGGGTAGGGAATCTATGACTCGGGAGCCAGATGTGGCTCTTTTGATGGCTGCATCTGGTTCACAGACAAATCAGTAGCAGTTGATTCACTAAGCTACACTGTTCAAGCAGCGCAGCTTAGTGTGGCTGCGCAAATAAAATGTTCAAATTCGCTCTACCCCAAAACGAATGGCTGCTCCAATTGTCCCACTCTGGACCCTGTCAGGTCCAGTGACTTTGTAGGACGAGATCCCCGCACTTTGATTGGCCCAATAGGCTGCCTGTCACTTGACAGGCAGCCTCTTGGGCCATAGTGCGGGCATCTCGTCCTACAAAGTGAATCAACACCCCAGTCAGCAAGCTAATTGTACAAGCTGTTAGTCTTAGCTGAAGACGTGTCTCATACTTCTGGTGCCCGGCGGATCAACTGTATATACATCACCATTGCAACAGGGACATGAGCCCTCTGCTGCGCATGCGCACTGTCCCAGTTTCAAACACATTGTACGGCTCTCACAGAATTACATTTTAAAATATATGGCATTTTTGCCTCTCTCAGCCAAAAAGGTTCCTGACCCCTGGTCTAGATCATATGATCCACCGATTCTACGTGGTGGCTCTCACAAGATGTGTATTTCTTTTAGCTATTAGCAGACTTCACTGGGTTGTCTGTAAATTATTCCTTGGTGCTGCCTACACCCGATTGTAAATATGTGAATTTTTCCGCTTTCATCGGAAACTATTGTGCATTTTTTGTATTGCTTTGTATATGATGCAGTTCTACTTTGTTATGCATTGATATGTTATAACAAAAATTCAATAAAAAATTTCTTGTGGCACGAAAATCAGATGAAAAATGGTCGTGTTACTCCATCGCGCCTGATGCAAGATGACGGACCAAGTTGGTTGATCGGGTGTGCAGCGGTACGGCAGCCGATTTACAAATAAGCCACATAACGTCTAAACCCCTGATGCTGCCCCCCTAATGTATAAATGTGCCCCCCGTGTATGCATTTATACATTACATGTCCTGTGTCAGCCTCCATGTGGTGTCCCTAACCTCCGGGCGGCTCTCTGTACACACCACTGGCACATAGCATCTGATGTCGGCGCATAACGTGTGACGTCAGGCGCTATGTGCCAGTGGCGTGTACAGAGAGCCGCCTGGAGGTTACGGACACCGTGTGGAGGCTGACACAGGACAGGTAATGTGTGGGGGCTGACACAGGACAGGTAATGTGTGGGGGCTGACACCGGACAGGTAATGCGTGGGGGCTGACACCGGACAGGTAATGCGTGGAGGCTGACACCGGACAGGTAATGCGTGGAGGCTGACACCGGACAGGTAATGCGTGGAGGCTGACACCGGACAGGTAATGCGTGGAGGCTGACACAGGACAGGTAATGCGTGGAGGCTGACACAGGACAGGTAATGTGTGGAGGCTGACACAGGACAGGTAATGTGTGGAGGCTGACACAGGACAGGTAATGTGTGGAGGCTGACACAGGACAGGTAATGTGTGGAGGCTGACACAGGACAGGTAATGTGTGGAGGCTGACACAGGACAGGTAATGTGTGGAGGCTGACACAGGACAGGTAATGTGTGGAGGCTGACACAGGACAGGTAATGTGTGGAGGCTGACACAGGACAGGTAATGTGTGGAGGCTGACACAGGACAGGTAATGTGTAAATGTGTACACGGGGGGCACATTTATAAACTGGAGGGAAGCAGCAGGGCGGGTGCGGCTGGCTCAGCCGCTTCCCTGAAGATTTCATGCTGAAATCGGACGCAAATCGGCCTGCAGTATATGGGCAGCTTCGACAAAGACAAATTTCTCTCCGATTCAATTAGAGATACATTTGTCTCTGTCGAATATGTCTATAATTATCTGATATATGGGCACCTTTACAGTACTCAGAAGTGATCTATCATCAAAGATAACTCAAACTAAAAAGGCATGTAATAGTTTGAGAGGTTGAAAGGAACCCAGAGTCATTTCTAAGTAACTAAAGGTCTGCCACACACTGTGGAATGGTGGTCATAAATCAAAAATCAGAACACTGAATAGCCCAATGGTGTGTAATGGCGCCCCGAACCGTCACTCGTCGCTGCTGTCGCCAGGTGATTGGCGTGGTCAATCGCCTAGCGACAGTTGCCGTCGCAACTGTCGCTAGTCCGCGTGTATGCGGACTAGCGACAGCAACACACACACAGCACACAGAGCTTCCGGCGGGGGGGAGGAACCTCGGCGACAGCTTCTGCTGCTTCGCTAATCCCTCTGCTGCCGTGTGGATGTAGAGGGACTTGGCGACGAGGTGTCGCCAAACTGTCGCGCACACGCTCCCGTGTGCTAGCGACAGCTACAAATGTAGCTCATGTGTACCCAGCATAAGGCAGAGTACAACAACAACCAACATTTGTAAAGCGCTTTGCTCCTGTAGGACTCAAAGCACATAAGCATGGCTCAGACCAGTAATTGGCTGAATGGTAAATTGTGGTACAGTGGAAAAATTCTACAAGTCCCCAAATGCCAGGTTTAACAGGTGGCTTTCCAATCTGGATTTAAAGGGGATCTGAAGTGAAAATAAACTTATCATATAATGATTTGTATGTGTAGTACAGCTAAGAAATAAAACATTAGCACAGATATGAGTCTCCTATTGTTTCCCATACAGGAAGCGTTAAGAGGTGCCTGGCTCTTCTACTGACCACATATGCTATTGCTCCGTTGTTATTGCCTGATGAAGCGGGATCAATCCTGTGAAACGCCTTGCATATTTGGAGTTCATAAATAAAATATATTGACTGTCTTTACTACAGTCGTTGTGTGTCTACTTGGAGGAGGTAAGTCCGCCACTACCTCCTCTATTTACCAAGAATTTGTTTTTTAAGCTCATTTAGCTTCCTTTTATCCTTTTGGCGCCTCTGTTCTCCTGCATAATATTCAGTTATCTATGCAAAAGAGCTTCTGTGTCACGATCGCTTCTGCAGCGTGTACTGCTGGCTGCAGTGGTATTGCAACCCAAGCAGTTCTGATGTCATTTCATGCATTTGCTTGCATAGTTTGGTTTGCACTCAAACTAGTTGCTGATTCTATCTGCAGTGGCTCCGCAGTTCTGCCCAGCTCAGGATAGAATGATTACCATTCACCTGTATGGGAATCTGCATGTCTGCTCCCATTGGATGACCTCAGTATAAAGATCTGCTTCCTGCAGGGCTCCTCGGGCTATCATAGTTTCAGATCAGTCTGTTACTCTGTCTGGCCCCCCTCGCTCCTAGATCTCGTGTGGACTGCACTGACTCCTGTAAAGGGGTCAGTGAGTCCTTCTAAGTCCTGTTCTGTCTATTCAGTATTTGTTACTTGCTAGTCTTGCATCATATATCGGTTCATCGCCAATATATACGCATACTAGCGTGTTTGGTATTTTCCTTGTATTCGTGTTACGTTAATACATCAGTGTCACTGATATATACGTACACGAACTGTTTATATCCTGTGTTCAGTCAGTCAGCTTTCAGCACGTTTTGGTAGGTTGCGCGTATCGTGATCACCCAAGCTTAGCTAGTCAGTCCTGTTCCTGTTGCCTTGTGTGGATTGCGCTCGCTTCTGCGTAGAAGCAGCGAATCCTTCCTAGTCCTGCTCCAGTTCTTAGTTAGTGTTCCTTGCTTATGTCATATATCGGTTTATCGCCGATATATACATTTGTCAGTTAGTCAGTTGTAGTTCATTGATAGCTGTAATTGTATACGCTAGGAAATCTTACCTATTGTATATTTGTGTGTACTACGTCTGCCTTCTTTGACTTTATCTCCTGACTATTCTGTCTTGTCCTTGTGAGGCACGCCACCGCTGCAACCGCATTGGCTGCCTCATTCCAGTCTGTCTTGTTATGGACGCTTGCTGTCACTTAAGCAGTGACTAGTTAAGCAAGAGTTCATTCTGTTACCTGTCCTGATCTTCTGAGTTCTGGTTTAAGCACTCAGCGCTACCATGCGCTGAGCCACCATAGTGGAAGGATTGTTTGTGGCTGTTCGGATCTATGCCTGCTCTGTGCGCCACATCTCCTGTTGGAGTCAGTCCTCTCCTCCACTAAACTGGGGATATCCTGGTTCCTTGTGCTAGCGTGTGTACCTCCTTCACATTAGGATATACACCACGTGCTGACTGTGGAGAATATACCACCAAGCATTGCATTCTGTGAGCTCTGCAACTTTATACATTTGTCTTTTGAAGCACTTATCTCAACTGTCTCTCATTCTTTCTTCTTTGTTTATGTTTTTTTCTGCAGAGAAAAGTTCAAAGGGTCAGTAGCCTGCTCTGTGAAATGTTTTAAAATGCTGAGTGTATTGTGGAAACTGCAATTATTAGAGAATGACGCAATGTTCTAAAAAAAGCGATATACCTGAAAATAAAAATATGACACTATTTTCTTTGCTATTAATGTTCTATTAATTATCCGTACTACACATACAATTCACTGTATCATGAGTTTTTTTTTTGCTTCAGTGTCACTTTAAATAACTCCAGGGATGGGGCTGTCTTTACTGGGTAGAGTATTAAGGCGAATGCTACTACTCTCCCTCAAAAATATTGCTGACAGTCAGTTAGCCAAGGATCATGTGAACAAACCAGGAGAATACTGGAAGAATGTTTTTGTTTTGTTTTGTTTTGTTTTGTTTGTTTTTAGAATGGATGAATCCAAAATAGAATTATTTGGCTGAAATCAGGAGGGTTACATTTGGAGAAAGAAAAAAACATGCATTCCAGTGTGAGAACCTTATTCCATCTGTGGAACATGGTAGGAGTGTTCTGGTATTGGGCCTGCTTTGTGGCATATGGGCCTGGACTGCTTGCTAGCTATCACTGATGGAACAATAAATAAAGTATTCCAAAGTATTCTAAAGGAAAACAATATCAGAGTTCTGACCGTGAACTGAATCTCAAGAGACAATGGGCCATATGCAATTTTCTTTTTCTCCTAGGAGTTTATTTTTCATCATCAATTTCAAATAACATTCCAGCACTTTTCAACTAAAAAAGTACCAAAAGTAGGTGGATAAGTACTATCAAAATTATTTTGAGCATTTCTTGCTTTCTGGTGGCTCAAAGGGCATTTATTACCAAGTTTAAACATATCACCTAGGAGAAAACTCAGGAGAAAAAGTGAGTTGCATACGGGCCAATGGCCCATATGCAATTCACTTTTTCTCCTGGGTTTTCTCCTAGGTGATAATTTTTAATCTGGTCTTTCAAATGACTTTACAGAAAATTTGCAAATAAAGTACAAAAAGTAGTAGAAAAAGTACTATCAATTAAATATTTAGCATTTTCTTGCTTTCTGGAGGTTTAAAGGGTATTTTATTGACAAGGTGCAAAAATATCTGCTTTGAGAAAACTGAGAAAATGAGAATTGCATATGGCCCAATCAGGGGAGTAGCAATAGGGTGTGCAGAGGTTGCGACCGCATCAGGGCCCTTGGGCCAGAGGGGCCTTCCCTCAACTTCAGTATTAGCTCTCTATCGGTCCTTTGCTCATAATAATCACTTCTATAGATACTTTGAATAGTGGTAATCATTAAAGTGCTCCCGATTCCCTTCTTGCACCTGACACTGTAGTTGCCATTGGCAGGTTTTGGTGCATCGTATAAATTGTTATGTATATAGTGCTTGAAAGGTCCCAATGTAAAACTTGCATCAGGGCCCACAGCTCCTAAGCTACACCACTGGGCTCAATAGGTGCGATCAAATTCAAGTTGTCTCCTAGGTAATATATTTTCACATTACCGGTAGAACCAAAATGCCTTTTCAGCACGAGTTCATGTGCAGGACTCCAACACGTACCACATATGTTTAGTTGCAGTTATTGCATTGGGTTGGGACATGCCAAAAACTCACTTTTGCCAAATGCAGATATGATATTGGATCTTTTTTTTTTAATAAATACATTTAGGTCACATTCATATAAAAAAATGTGAATTGTGTATTTTTTATTTTTTTTTAGTTTTAGTTTTGCTTTCTGGGAGTTAAAACCCCTCAGTGGTGAAGTGGTTAAAAGGTATTTTATTGACAAAAGTATGACTATATCAACTTGGAGAAAAGGGTAAATACATATGGACCCAGGACACAGAGCTCTCCACACAACACACAGACATCAGGACACAGAACTCACCTCCCAACACACATACATCAGGACACAGAACTCTCCTCCCAACACACAGACATCAGGACACAGAACTCCCCTCCCAACACACAGACATCAGGACACAGAACTCTCCTCCCAACACACAGACATCAGGACACAGAACTCCCCATCCAACACACAGACATCAGGACACAGAACTCCCCTCCCAACACACAGACATCAGGACACAGAACTCTCCTCCCAACACACAGACATCAGGACACAGAACTCTCCTCCCAACACACAGACATCAGGACACAGAACTCACCTCCCAACACACAGACATCAGGACACAGAACTCTCCTCCCAACACACAGACATCAGGACACAGAACTCTCCTCCCAACACACAGACATCAGGACACAGAACTCTCCTCCCAACACACAGACATCAGGACACAGAACTCCCCATCCAACACACAGACATCAGGACACAGAACTCTCCTCCCAACACACAGACATCAGGACACAGAACTCAGCTCCCAACACACAGACATCAGGACACAAAACTCACCTCCCAACACACAGACATCAGGACACAGAGGTCTCCTCCCAAAACACAGACATCAGGACACAGAACTCCCCATCCAAAACACAAACATCAGCACACAGAACTCTCCTCCCAACACACAGACATCAGGACACAAAACTCACCAGGGGAGGACTGGGACCTTTTGGCCTGGGGGGACAACACAAACTAGAGGCCCGTGTCACGGCATCCCCAGCCCAAAGCCATATCTTTCTTGTGTGCAAATCTTCAAATTGTGATGACTAACAGCCCCAGACACACACACACACACAATGTACCTGATGCCTAACCCTATTTCTCCGCACAATCTACCTGTCTGTGTCTGATGCCTAACCTTAAAGGAGTTATCAGGCTTTTTTTTTTTTTTTATGAAAATAAGTGCTACTTACCCAGGGCTCGTCCAGCCCCAAGCTCCCAGCATGTCCCTTGCCGCAGCTCTGCAGTCAGCTGTTCGCTGCCTCCCAGCCCCCGGCGATGACGTCAGGCCGACTGCGCCTGTGCGAGCGGCGCTGTCAATCACCGCCACATGGACCAGAGCGTACTGTGCAGACGCAGAACTACTGCGCCTGCGCAGTACACTCCGGTCCACGTGGGGGTGATTGACAGTGCTGCTTGCACAGGCGCAGTACAGGCCGACATCCAGGTCGGACTGGTGCCATCGCCGGGGACTGGGAGGCAGCGGCAGCGAATGGCTGACTGCAGAGCTGCGGCGAGGGACATGCTGGGAGCGTGGGGCTGGAGGAAGCCCCGGGTAAGTAGCACTTATTTCATTAAAAATGCCTGATAACTCCTTTAAACAACCCCCCCCCCCCCCCCACACACACACACACACACACACACACAAACCTACCTACCTGGTGATGCCTAACCCCACTCCTGCCCACCCACCATACAAACTACTTGTCTGACACCTAACCCCCCCCCCCCCCCTCCAACTACCTGTTTGACAGTGCCTAACTGCCTGCCTCCCCCCTCCCCTGCCGCCAATCACACCACAAGAAGAAAAAACGTTCCCCCTCAGGCCAGGGTCAGAATGGGGATGATTACCACAAAAAAAAAAACTCAGAGGGCACTGGCCTGGGCAGAGAATTGAATTTGACAGCAGTAGCAGGCAGGCAGCAAAGTGTGAGTAACTCAGTGACAAGAAGGGAGAAGAAGTACAGAAACAAAATTTATAAAAACCACCTTCTCCTCTGGCGACCTGGACCCGACCTCTATCCTCCTGTCTCCTCAGTCCTACACCTCCTCCACAGAGGACCTAAGCTATTTGTGTCCTTGTGCCGCTCACATCCACCGCAGGCGCAGCCACGCACAAGGGCACACCACGGCCGGCCGCCTCAGCCCCTTCTCTGATTGGATACTTCAACTTGCCGGGAAATATCGCGCGAGGTTGCGATCCCCACTGCGAACCTGTCACCTGTGGTATGTCTGCGGCCGCTACATATAGCAGCGGCTGGCCCTAATTACTTAAGATTCGGGCGGCCCGGGGGGCAATTGCCCCCCGTCCCCCTGGGCCAGTCCTCCCCTGAAACTCACCTTCCAACACACAGACATCAGAACACAGAGCTCTCCACACAACACACAGACATCAGGACACAGAACTCACCTCCCAACACACATACATCAGGACACAGAACTCACCTCCCAACACACAGACATCAGGACACAGAACTCACCTCCCAACACACAGACATCAGGACACAGAACTCACCTCCCAACACACAGACATCAGGACACAGAACTCTCCTCCCAACACACAGACATCAGGACACAGAACTCTCCTCCCAACACACAGACATCAGGACACAGAACTCTCCTCCCAACGCACACACATCAGGACACAGAACTCTCCTTCCAACACACAGACATCAGGACACAGAACTCTCCTCCCAACACACAGACATCAGGACACAGAGCTCTCCTCCCAAAACACAGACATCAGAACACAGAACTCACCTCCCAACACACAGACATCAGGACACAGAACTCTCCTCCCAACACACGGACATCAGGACACAAAACTCACCTCCCAACACACAGACATCAGGACACAGAGCTCTCCTCCCAAAACACAGACATCAGGACACAGAGCTCTCCTCCCAAAACATAGACATCAGGACACAGAACTCACCTCCCAACACACGGACACCAGGACACAAAACTCACCTCCCAACACACAGACATCAGGACACAGAACTCTCCTCCCAACACACAGACATCAGGACACAGAACTCTCCTCCCAACACACAGACATCAGAACACAGAACTCACCTCCCAACACACGGCAACACACGGACATCAGGACACAGAAATCTCCTCCCAACACACAGACATCAGGACACAGAACTCGCCTCCCAACACACGGACATCAGGACACAAAACTCACCTCCCAACACACAGACATCAGCACACAGAAATCTCCTCCCAACACACAGACATCAGGACACAAAACTCACCTTCCAACACACAGATATCAGGACACAGAGCTCTCCTCCCAACACACAAACATCAGGACACAGAACTCTACTCCCAACACAAAGACATCAGGACACAGAACTCACCTCCCAACACACAGACATCAGGACACAGAGCTCTCCTCCCAACACACAGACATCAGGACACAGAGCTCTCCTCCCAAAACACAGACATCAGGACACAGAACTCACCTCCCAACACAGACATCGGGACACAGAACTCCCCATCCAAAACACAGACATCAGGACACAGAGATTTCCTCCCAACACACGGACATCAGGACACAAAACTCACTTCCCAACACACAGACATCAGGACACAAAACTCACCTTCCAACACACGGACATCAGGACACAAAACTCACCTCCCAACACACAGACATCAGGACACAAAACTCACCTCTCAACACACAGACATTAGGACACAGAGCCCTCCTCCCAACACACAAACATCAGGACACAGAACTCGCCTTCAGTGGTGCTCAGCAGAGCTCGAATATTCGAGTAGCTCGAATATTCGAGCTCTTTTCCAGCTATTCGAGCTCGGTATTCGAGCTCCGAATAGCTGGAGCTATTCGAATGGGCTATCCGAGTACACTCGAATAGCCCATTCACTATTCGAGCTATTCGAGCTATTCGAGCAACCCGGCGCTATTCGAGCTCGGTACCGAGCTCGAATAGCGTCATAGCCCAGATTGATGTCCTTAGAGCCAATCAGAGGGCTCCCAGGCCCTCTGACGGCAGCCAATCACAGAGGGGGACCCTGGCCAGCCCCTACCCTATAAATAGCGGCCGCCATGTTCCGTTTCTCCATGCTTGCCTGAGACTTGTACAGAGAGAGAGTTGCTCCTTTGTGCTTTGGCTTAGCAAGTGCTCTATTGTGATCATTTACCTAGCGTTTTTGCTCACCTACACCTGCCATATACACCTATATTGTTGTTAGTTAGATAGACATTGTATTTTAGTTAGTAGCTTGTGTGTTACATTAGAGACAGGCAGCTGCTGCAAGCTTACAGGTTTAGGCCTCAGGGGGGCCTTGCCTCTGTGGGCAGCTGTCCTCTGTTTATTTCTCTCATCTATACCAGTATTTCTGCTGTCCTTTACTAATAGTATTGTAGTTATACTGTACTAGGAGTAGGACACTCACTGACTGTCACTGTTTATAGGCTACTAGCTAGCTCCTGCGTGTGTGCACTCACTCACTGTCTGTGTGTACACACACTCTATTTCCTTCTGATTACTGATAGATTATTGTTATTTAGTTGTACTTACTTACTACTTACTCTTACTGTACCCGTAGGGACACTCACTGTCACTGTTCATATAGGCTACTAGCTCCTGCGTGTGCGCACTGCACTCACTGTCTGAGTGTACACACACCCACACTCCATTTCCTTCTGATCGCTGATTGATTATCGTAATTAGTTAGTTGTACTTACTGTTAATACTTACTCTTACTGTACTAGGAGTCTAGGACACTCAGTCACTGTCCATAGGCTACTAGCTCCTGCGTGCGGTCACTCACTGTCTGAGTGTACACACACCACCCACACTCTATTTCCTTCTGATCGCTGATTGATTATTGTAATTAGTTAGTTCTACTTACTGTTACTACTTACTCTTACTGTACTAGGAGTCTAGGACACTCAGTCACTGTGTTCATAGGCTTCTAGCTCCTGCGTGCGTGCACTCACTGTCTGAGTGTACACACACCCACACTTCATTTCCTTCTGATCGCTGATTGATTATTGTAATTAGTTAGTTCTACTTACTGTTACTACTTACTCTTACTGTACTAGGAGTCTAGGACACTCAGTCACTGTGTTCATAGGCTACTAGCTCCTGCGTGCGTGCACTCACTGTCTGAGTGTACACACACCCACACTCCATTTCCTTCTGTTCGCTGATTGATTATTGTAATTAGTTAGTTCTACTTACTGTTACTACTTACTCTTACTGTACTAGGAGTCTAGGACACTCAGTCACTGTGTTCATAGGCTACTAGCTCCTGCGTGCGGTCACTCACTGTCTGAGTGTACACACACCACCCACACTCTATTTCCTTCTGATCGCTGATTGATTATTGTAATTAGTTAGTTCTACTTACTGTTACTACTTACTCTTACTGTACTAGGAGTCTAGGACACTCAGTCACTGTGTTCATAGGCTACTAGCTCCTGCGTGCGTGCACTCACTGTCTGAGTGTACACACACCCACACTCCATTTCCTTCTGATCGCTGATTGATTATTGTAATTAGTTAGTTCTACTTACTGTTACTAGTTACTCTTACTGTACTAGGAGTCTAGGACACTCAGTCACTGTCCATAGGCTACTAGCTCCTGCGTGCGGTCACTCACTGTCTGAGTGTACACACACCCACACTCCATTTCCTTCTGATCGCTGATTGATTATTGTAATTAGTTAGTTCTACTTACTGTTACTACTTACTCTTACTGTACTAGGAGTCTAGGACACTCAGTCACTGTCCATAGGCTACTAGCTCCTGCGTGCGGTCACTCACTGTCTGAGTGTACACACACCCACACTCCATTTCCTTCTGATCGCTGATTGATTATTGTAATTAGTTAGTTCTACTTACTGTTACTACTTACTCTTACTGTACTAGGAGTCTAGGACACTCAGTCACTGTGTTCATAGGCTACTAGCTCCTGCGTGCGTGCACTCACTGTCTGAGTGTACACACACCCACACTCCATTTCCTTCTGATCGCTGATTGATTATTGTAATTAGTTAGTTCTACTTACTGTTACTACTTACTCTTACTGTACTAGGAGTCTAGGACACTCAGTCACTGTGTTGATAGGCTACTAGCTCCTGCGTGCGGTCACTCACTGTCTGAGTGTACACACACCCACACTCCATTTCCTTCTGATCGCTGATTGATTATTGTAATTAGTTAGTTCTACTTACTGTTACTACTTACTCTTACTGTACTAGGAGTCTAGGACACTCAGTCACTGTGTTCATAGGCTACTAGCTCCTGCGTGCGTGCACTCACTGTCTGAGTGTACACACACAACACACACTCTATTTCCTTCTGATCGCTGATTGATTATCGTAATTAGTTAGTTCTACTTACTGTTACTACTTACTCTTACTGTACTAGGAGTCTAGGACACTCAGTCACTGTCCATAGGCTACTAGCTCCTGCGTGCGTGCACTCACTGTCTGAGTGTACACACACTAAATTTACTTGTGATTACTACTGATTATTGTAACTGCTAGTTGTACTTCCTGACTGTTACTACTTACTTACTGTACTAGGGGACACTCAGTCACCTCACCAACCAACCCACTCCATTAAAGTACCCCACTTTTCAGCCGCCCTTTTAAAAAACTTTTCTCTATACGCCCAAAACATTGAAGATGTCTGGAAGTGGCAGCCAGCGCGGTTTGGGCAAGGGGAAGGGCAGCAAGGGAATCAGGAGGAGAGGGAGCAGCATTGTGGCAAGCCGCGGCCGCGGGCGCGCCACCATGCACAGTTCCGCAGCAGCAGCAGCAGCGTCAGTGGCTAACATTCCTCCCATAGCCACTGGCCGTGGACGCCTTGGGCGCCGCCCAGCAGGAGCATCTGCAACTCACGCTGCAGAGACACAGCAGCAGCAGCGTGTAGCACCTGCTCCCATTTTCCTCCAGCCGGGTCGGAAACGTCCCATTGAGGAAAAGGATGCAGACACTGTGGTGCAACTCATGACGGAGGATGAGCAGCCCGCCATCAGCTCTGCATCCGAGGCCTCCACCCTCACCACCACCACCACCCCTGTTCGCAGCAGCCGCCCAGCAGGGTCTGGGGAGGAGGCCAGTTCACCGTCACTCGCCGACCTGTCATTCAGCAGTCTTTTGACCCCAGGCATCATGAGTAAATTGTCTGCTGTTGTTGGCGATCTTGAGGAGGAGATGCTGATGGGCACTTTGGGGGATGAGGGATTGGACAGCAAGACTGTGGCGACAGTCAAGCAGCCCATCCATGCATCAGGAGAGGAGTTTGGGGGGTCCTCATCCCAGCAGGACATGTTTCAGGAGGGGGAGGATGATGATGACCCGGTGACAGACAGAGACTGGGTGCCACCACCTCCAGGGGATGTCGTCCTCAGCAGCTCTGAGGAGGAGGAGGAGGATGCTCTTGTGGGCCTTGCAAGGAGGCGCATCATTGCAAGCATTGGCAGCAGCAGTAGGCAGGTCCCACAGCCTGCTGGTGTCTCAGGCTCAGCAGCAGCAGCAGCAGCATCTGCCAGTACCACCACCAGCCGCACCCAAGCCCCCCAAGCCCCCCCCCCAACCACCACAGGGAGACAGGCAGCAGCGCTTCCATGCCGTAGGGGGATGTTTAAGTCACCAATCTGGCGATATTTCACCATGCCCACTGTGTACAGCAAGTACGCCACTTTCAACCACTGTCAGCGGAAGTTGAGCAGAGGTGCAGACCCCTTAAAGTTCTGCACCAGCTCGCTCATCAACCACCTTGCGGCTAAACATTTCCACCAGCATGAGGAGTTCCAGAGGCTGAAGGCATCTGGTGCTGGCAGTGGCACCACACCCATCACTGCACAGCCTTCAGCAGCAGCAGCAGCAACAGTAGCCACCCGCCCTCCTGCTCCTCCAGCAGCACCAGCAGGAGTGCGGAAACGCACTGCTCCTCCCCCCTCTGCAACTCCTGCCGCCGACACTGAGGCCTGTTCTGGCAGCCAGTCCTCAGTGGCCTCCTCTGCTGTGTCTGCTGATTCCCGTGTCAGCAAAAGGCCACGCCAGAGCCTTTTGAGCGAGTCCTTCCAGGGGGTGGTTAGGGCTCTGCCTCCCAGCAGCCGTCGCGTGCGGCAGCTGAACGGCTTGCTGGCACGGGCCATGTGCTCCCAACTCCTGCCGTACACGCTCGTGCAGGAGGGGAGCGACATTCGTGCGCTGCTTGCTTGCGCAGCCCCAGACTGGCAGCTCCCCAGCAGACACTTCTTTGCCCGCAAGGCCATTCCTGCACTGCACCGCTTTGTGATGGCCAATGTGGAGCGAGGGCTGGAGCACGCGGTTGGTGAAAGGGTCCACGTCACCATGGACTCCTGGAGCAGCCGCTTCGGGACAGGCCGCTACCTGTCCTTCACTGTCCACTGGGTCAGCTTGGTGGAAGGGGGTGAGGATGGGAGAGCAGCAGCGGGCACAGCAGCAGCAGCAACACAGTGGGTGGTGCCACCCCGCAGGGTCAGGGGAACTGCAGCAGGTTCCTCCGATCCTCTGCCATCCTCCGGCACACCTGGCCAAACCCCCCGCCTCAGCAGCAGCGTGAAGGCCCGCCACTGCCAAGCGCTGCTGCACTTGGTCAGCCTTGGGAAGACCAAGCTGACGGCAACCCATGTGTTGGCCAAACTCCAGGAGCAGGAGAGGATTTGGCTGACCCCCAGAGGCCTCAGAGTCGAAGAGGTGGTGGCCGACAATGGGGCCAATCTGGTTGCCGCAATAGACAGGGGAAACCTGACCCACATCCCCTGTCTTGCCCACGTGCTGAACCTGGTGGTGCAGAAGTTCCTGCGCACCTACCAGGGGATGGGCGAACTGCTGGAAACGGCAAGGAATGTTGTGCGTCACTTCCGGCGCTCGGCTGCAGCCTGTGCGAGCCTGGAAGACGTGCAAAAGGAGCTGGATCTGCCACGCCATCGGCTGATCCTTGACGTTCCGACTCGCTGGAACTCCACCCTGGCGATGTTGGAGCGTCTGGTTGAACAGAGGCACGCTGTCAAACAGTACCTTGCCCTGGCCACTGTTTCCGCAGCTCAGAGAAGGGACAAGACCAGCAACATCCCGTCCATCGTCCCCGATGATGACTGGAGGCACATGCAGCAGGTGTGCTTTGTGCTGGCTCCCTTCCTGCAGGCCACAAACATGGTGAGCAGGGACCATGCTATGGTCTGCGAGTGGGTGCCCCTGGTTTCTCTGCTGAACAGGGCCCTCGATGCTTTGCTGGAACAGGGAGCGGCAGCCTTGGACCAGCAGGAGCGGCAACCAGCTGCGCAGTCCACCTCTGAGGGGGAGGAGGAGGAGGACTTGGTGGAGGTCCCTGACCTGGCTGCTGATGAGGGGGATCAGCACAGCGCAGCTGAGTTGGTGCGGGGGTGGAGAGAGGATGAGGCGGCAGAGGAGGAGGATGAGGACAGCACTGACGTCGATGTGCCAGCAGACGTGGCCCGCCTCTTCCCAATGGCAGCGCACATGCTGACGTGCCTGCGCAGGGACCCCAGGGTGATCCAGATGAAGCAGAGGGAGGAGATCTGGATCAGCATGATGTTGGACCCACGCCTCAAGGGGAAGTTGAGCCAGTTCCTGCCGCCTGCAGGAGGAGACCCAGCGCAACAAATAAGGAGCTTGCAGCAGGCCCTTGTTGAGCGCTTGGAGGAAGCCTTCCCCCAGCCTTCCACCCCCACTGTCCAGCAGCCAGCACAGAGGCAGCAGCAGGTGCCTGCATCCAGCAGCAGCAAGCGCCCCACAGACCTGCTGTCTCTCAGCCACGAGCTCTACAGGACTGTAGAGGCTCCGGCAGCAGTGACTAGAGAGGAGATGCATGCAGCAGCATCCTCCTCCGGTCACAGCCAGCGCCTGACCCGCATGGTGGCTGACTACATGGGGTCGTACAGCAGGCTTGACAGCGATGCCCCTGTTGATCCCATGGAGTATTGGGTCAAGCGCATGGAGATCTGGAGCGAGCTGGCGCAGTACGCCCTGGAAGTGCTGTCCTGCCCCCCTTCCAGCGTGCTGTCCGAGCGCTGCTTCAGTGCAGCTGGTGGCGTGGTCACCGAGAAACGCTCACGTCTGTCTCACAAGTCTGTGGACAGACTGACGTTTCTCAAGATGAACCAGGCGTGGGTGGAAGGCGAGTTCCTGGCCCCTGTTGTCGGCGAGAGGGGGACATGAACTGGCTGCCGGAACCATCGTTAATGTGCCTTACCACCCTTTACCACCTCCTGGCTCCTGCTCACTAAGCCAGCCTGGTTCACTTTGACTATTACGTCGCCTGCAGCCACACATTTTACACCTACAGTGGGCTGCTGTGTACTGCCCTTCTGCTGTCTGTCTGTGTTTCCCACTGCCAGGGTACACAGAATTACCTTCTTCTGCTGCCACTCTGCCACCAGCTATTACGTCAAACAATAGCTATATTGGTTGTAAAACCAAAAACCAAAAAACCATTAAAAAAAAAAAAAGGTTTAATTTTTCTGAGGTGCCCGGGTTGAAAACTGTGTTGTCCCAGTTGTGTATTGGACACAATGTGGGCTGCACGACCGCTGTCTGGGACCTCCTGTTGTGTTTATTTACAGCCCTGGTATCACCGCTAGGTACCAGGGCTATTATGTCACGCTGCCTACCTGCTGCCACACTCACACTGCTCCTCCATACCTCCTCCTGCTGCTGCTGCTGCTGTCTGTCTGTGTTTCCCACTGCCAGGGTACACAGATGATTTACCTTCTGCTGCCACTCTGCCACCAGCTATTACGTCAAACAATAGCTGCTCGCCTACTCCTCCATTCCTCCTCCTGCTGCTGCTGTCTGTCTGTGTTTCCCACTGCCAGGGTACACAGAATTACCTTCTTCTGCTGCCACTCTGCCACCAGCTATTACGTCAAACAATAGCTATATTGGTTGCAAAACCAAAACCAAACAAACCATTAAAAAAAAAAAAAAAAGGTTTAATTTTTCTGAGGTGCCCGGGTTGAAAACTGTGTTGTCCCAGTTGTGTATTGGACACAATGTGGGCTGCACGACCGCTGTCTGGGACCTCCTGTTGTGTTTATTTACAGCCCTGGTATCACCGCTAGGTACCAGGGCTATTATGTCACGCTGCCTACCTGCTGCCACACTCACACTGCTCCTCCACACCTCCTCCTGCTGCTGCTGCTGCTGTCTGTCTGTGTTTCCCACTGCCAGGGTACACAGATGATTTACCTTCTGCTGCCACTCTGCCACCAGCTATTACGTCAAACAATAGCTGCTCGCCTACTCCTCCATTCCTCCTCCTGCTGCTGCTGTCTGTCTGTGTTTCCCACTGCCAGGGTACACAGAATTACCTTCTTCTGCTGCCACTCTGCCACCAGCTATTACGTCAAACAATAGCTATATTGGTTGTAAAACCAAAAACCAAAAAACCATTAAAAAAAAAAAAAAAGGTTTAATTTTTCTGAGGTGCCCGGGTTGAAAACTGTGTTGTCCCAGTTGTGTATTGGACACAATGTGGGCTGCACGACCGCTGTCTGGGACCTCCTGTTGTGTTTATTTACAGCCCTGGTATCACCGCTAGGTACCAGGGCTATTATGTCACGGCGAGCTGCCTGCCTCATTGACTGCCTGCTGCCACACACTCATCCTCCTCCTCCTGCTGCTGAATTTACCTCCTGCTGTCTTTGTGTTTCCACTGCCAGGGAGCACATACAATGGCGCTTCCAACATGCGTGCGCCCACCAGCTATTTGTTACGCTCAAAAATAGCTGCATTTCTTTAAAAAAAAATTGAAATACGTGAAGAAGAAGAAGAAGAAGAAGAGAAGAAGAAGAAGAAGAAGAAGAAGAAGAAGAAGAAGAAGAAGAAGAAGAAGAAGAAGAAGAAGAAGAAGAAGAAGAAGAAGAAGAAGAAGAAGATGAAGAAGATGAAGAAGATGAAGATGAAGAAGAAGATGAAGAAGAAGAAGAAGAAGAAGAAGAAGAAGAAGAAGAAGAAGAAGAAGAAGAAGAAGAAGAAGAAGAAGAAGAAGAAGAAGAAGAAGAAGATGAAGAAGATGAAGAGAAGAAGAAGATGAAGAAGAAGAAGAAGATGAAGAAGAAGAAGAAGATGAAGAAGAAGATGAAGAAGAAGATGAAGAAGAAGAAGATGAAGAAGAAGAAGATGAAGAAGAAGAAGATGAAGAAGAAGAAGATGAAGAAGAAGAAGATGAAGAAGAAGAAGATGAAGAAGATGAAGAAGAGAAGAAGAAGAAGAAGAAGAAGAAGAAGAAGAAGAAGAAGAAGAAGAAGAAGAAGAAGAAGAAGAAGAAGAAGAAGAAGAAGAAGAAGAAGAAGAAGAAGAAGAAGAAGAAGAAGAAGAAGAAGAAGAAGAAGAAGAAGAAGAAGAAGAAGAAGAAGAAGAAGAAGAAGAAGAAGAAGAAGAAGAAGAAGAAGAAGAAGAAGAAGAAGAAGAAGAAGAAGAAGAAGAAGAAGAAGAAGAAGAAGAAGAAGAAGAAGAAGAAGAAGAAGAAGAAGAAGAAGAAGAAGAAGAAGAAGAAGAAGAAGAAGAAGAAGAAGAAGAAGAAGAAGAAGAAGAAGAAGAAGAAGAAGAAGAAGAAGAAGAAGAAGAAGAAGAAGAAGAAGAAGAAGAAGAAGAAGAAGAAGAAGAAGAAGAAGAAGAAGAAGATCTAGAAGAAGAAGAAAGATAAAGAAGAAGAAGAACAAGTATATACAGTAACACTACTGAACAAAATTTAGGACACAACTTCTCTTTCCACATTTTTTTTTAAAGGAACATCCCCACATAATCACTTGCTGTTGTTACTTGGAAAAAAAGATGTTTCTTGCATCATTCACCCTCAAAACAAGTGTTGGAAGCTATTTAAGGCCAATTCGAATAGTCAGCTCGAATAGTGAGCTCGAATACCGACTCGAATAGTGAGCTCGAAGTCCGAGGTCGAATCGAATAGTAAAAATTATTCGACTCGAATATTCGACTGACCTCGAATAATTTACTATTCGAATTCGACCAAACTCGAATTTTAAAAAGGGGTATTTGAGCATCACTACTCGCCTTCCAACACACAGTCATCAGGACACAAAACTCACCTCCCAACACACAGACATCAGGACACAAAACTCACCTCCCAACACACAGACATTAGGACACAGAGCTCTCCTCCCAACACACAGACATCAGGACACAGAACTCAGCTCCCAACACACAGACATCAGGACACAAAACTCACCTCTCAACACACAGACATCAGGATGCAAAACTCACCTCCCAACACACAGACATCAGGACACAAAACTCACCTCCCAACACACAGACATCAGGACAAAGAGCTCTCCACACAACACACGGACATCAGGACACAGAACTCCCCATCCAAAACACAAACATCAGCACACAGAACTCTCCTCCCAACACACAGACATCAGGACACAGAACTCCCCTCCCAACACACAGACATCAGGACACAGAACTCAGCTCCCAACACACAGACATCAGGACACAAAACTCACCTCCCAACACACAGACATCAGGACACAGAGCTCTCCTCCCAACACACAGACATCAGGACACAGAACTCCCCATCCAAAACACAAACATCAGCACACAGAACTCACCTTCCAACACACAGACATCAGAACACAGAGCTCTCCACACAACACACAGACATCAGGACACAGAACTCACCTCCCAACACACATACATCAGGACACAGAACTCACCTCCCAACACACAGACATCAGGACACAGAACTCACCTCCCAACACACAGACATCAGGACACAGAGCTCTCCTCCCAACACACAGACATCAGGACACAGAGCTCTCCTCCCAAAACACAGACATCAGGACACAGAACTCACCTCCCAACACAGACATCAGGACACAGAACTCCCCATCCAAAACACAGACATCAGGACACAGAGATTTCCTCCCAACACACGGACATCAGGACACAAAACTCACTTCCCAACACACAGACATCAGGACACAAAACTCACCTTCCAACACACGGACATCAGGACACAAAACTCACCTCCCAACACACAGACATCAGGACACAAAACTCACCTCCCAACACACAGACATTAGGACACAGAGCTCTCCTCCCAACACACAAACATCAGGACACAAAACTCACCTCCCAACACACAAACATCAGCACACAGAGCTCTCCTCCCAACACACAAACATCAGGACATAGAACTCTCCTCCAAACACGCAGACATCAGGACACAGAACTCTCCACCCAACACACAAACATCAGCACACAGAGCTCTACTCCCAACACACAGACATCAGGACACAGAACTCTCCATCCAAAACACAGACATCAGGACACAGAGATTTCCTCCCAACACACAGACACCAGGACACAGAGCTCTCTACCCAACACACAGACACCAGGACACAGAGCTCTCCTCCCAACACGCAGATATCAGGACACAGAGCTCTCCTCCCAACACGCAGATATCAGGACACAGAACTCTGGTCCCAACACAGACATCAGGACAGAGAACTCCCCATCGAAAACACAGTCATCAGGACACAGAACTCACCTCCCAACACACAGACATCCGGACACAGAGCTCTCTTCCCAACACGCAGATATCAGGACACAGAACTCTCCTCCCAACACACAGACATCAGGACACAGAACTCACTTCCCAACACACAGACATCAGGACACAGAGCTCTCCTCCCAACACACAGACATCAGGACACAGAACTCTCCTCCCAACACAGACATCAGGACACAGAAGTAACCTCCCAACACACGGACATCAGGACACAAAACTCACCTCCCAACACACAGACATCAGGACACAGAGCTCTCCTCCCAAAACACAGACATCAGGACACAGAACTCACCTCCGAACACAGACATCAGGACACAGAACTCCCCATCCAAAACACAGACATCAGGACACAGAACTCTCCTCCCAACACAGACATCAGGACAGAGAACTCCCCATCGAAAACACAGACATCAGGACACAGAACTCACCTCCCAACACACAGACATCAGGACACAGAACTCACCTCCCAACACACAGACATCCGGACACAGAACTCACCTCCCAACACACAGACATCCGGACACAGAGCTCTCCTCCCAACACACCGACATCAGAACACAGAGCTCTCCTCCCAACACACAGACATTAGGACACAGAGATCCAGGGCCAGATTACCGACCAGGCAACAAAAGCAGTCGCTTGGGGCCCCATTCAGAGTCAAAGGGGCCCCATCAGCATATAAACCAACCCTCGCCATCCTGTCAGCGGTGGCTGGATGGTATAATGGTTAAAGGGACTCTGAGCAGTGCAGTAACTATAGAAAGATGCATATCATTTTAAAGCTCTCTTTCTTCTCTTTCCAATGATATATAAACCGCCGCCCTATGCCTTTTAGTTTACGCTATTTTTGCGATCAAAATCACGGCCATGGCAATTTCGATCGCAAAAATAGCAAAAACTAAAGGGCGTAGGGCGGCAGTGTATCTATCATTGGAAAGAGGAGGAAGAGAGCTGTAAAATGATATGCAACTTTCCATAGTTACATTGTATTACACAGGATGACTTTTCTCCAAAGTCGGCAGCTCGATTCAGCACAATGCAATGAAATATAAGGAACCCAGGGGGATATAATTACAAACATCATGCTGGTAGGTGTGAGGATGTAATTAATTAGTTGTGGGTATGCTTAAAGGCATACCCACAGGCACTGCTCAGAGTCCCTTTTAAGGGCTCTGCCTCTGACACAGGAGACCAGGGTTTGAATCTCGGCTCTGCCTGTTCGGTAAGCCAGCACCTATTCAGTAGGAGACCTTAGGCATGTCTCTATAACACTGCTACTGCTTATAGGGCGTGTCCTAGTGGCTGCAGCTCTGGTGCTTTGAGTCCGCCAGGAGAAAAGCACAATATAAATGTTATTTGTCTTGTCAAATGATGCCGTGCGCTGCTGATTGTCTTCAGAGCCAGGCTCTCCTCCTAGGTCCCCCTCCTGCTACTGTGCGCTCTGCCGATGCCCACTCCTCCCTCCCTTCCCACAGAAAACCACAGCTGCAGCAAGAAAGATAGCAGCAGATGGCAAACGCTCACTCACCTATCCATGATCCAAGCGATAGAGATCCCGTCATCTGAAACCCATCTGTCTCTTCTACAGTGCAGCCGCTTGCTCTGAAATTTCTGATTCTTAGATCAGACAGGAAGTAGGAAGTAGTAATAGTAGTAACAGAGCGGCAGCACTCTAGAGGAGACAGATGGGCTCCGGATGACGGGACCTCTATTGCTGGGATCGCAATAGGTGAATGTGAGTCATCTGGTGCTTTCATTCTCCCCCGCTGCGGCTGCCTTCTCTGCTGGACTATCGTATTCACTGGGATGGAGGCTGCATGGTGGCTGTCTAGTTTGGGAGGAAATCGGTTGTTCGGTGGTGGGGGTGGTTATGTAATTCTGTCTGGGGAACGGCTTCCGGTTTGGCTTTCTGCTATTGCCAGGCTGGAGATGCAGGGGGAAAGTGCTGCTGCTGTGATATCTGGCGCCCTCTTCACAGGGGTGCCTCAGCCCCTGAGTGCAAATGTCCCAGCCATTCATCTCTCATTCTGCATTTTGCCGCTGCTATTCCCTGCATTGTGCACCCACAGAGGAAAGCGGGCTGTTGCCCATAGCAACCAGTAGCTCGGCTGCCCCCGTGTGTGCAGCATGTTGCTGTGCAGCTGCATCTTCTGATTCTATTACGACATGATGGTGGGGGGCCCAAATCAGTTACTTTGCTTGGGGCCCCATTTAACCTTAATCCGGCTCGATCTCCTCCCAACACAGAGACATCAGGACACAGAACTCTCCTCCCAACACAAGACATCAGGACACAGAGCTCTCCTCCCAACACACAGACATCAGGACACAGAACTCTCCTGCCAACACACAGACATCAGGACACAGAGCTCTCCTCCCAACACACAGACATCAGGACACAGAGCTCTCCTCCCAACACATAGACATCAGGACACAGAACTCTCCTCCCAACACACAGACATCAGGACACAGAACTCTCCTCCCAACACACAGACATCAGGACACAGAACTCTCCTCCCAACACACAGACATCAGGACACAGAGCTCTTCTAACACACATATATCAAGGAAGAAAGCCATAATTGTGTCTTAGTGCACAAGCATTAAGATAAATCTCTCCTATTAATGCCCAAAGAACAGTGTGTGATTTTCAAAAGGTAGTTAAAGTAAGCCACAGTCTTATTGTTGCCATTATAAAAATGGAATGCTTATTAGAGTCAGCATATGTGTTCATCAGCCAGGGAGGCTTGTGCTGGAGCCAAATCTTGCCATAGGAAAAAGTTAGACATTGACATTTGTTAGCCTGCTGAGCTTACAATACTTTTCTGCTATTGGTCAGATTCTTCGTCTCTCTCTGGCTTTGGTTACATGTCCTGTTTTGATTGGCAGAATTTGCGCCCAACCCCCAATGCAACCATCTTGGAAGAAGATCAGATAATTTGCTGTAAATGAGTAAGAATGTGCAAATAAAAAGAGCAGAGGAAGGAAGGAGTGAAAAGTTCACATTATGTCTGTTTGCTGGAAAAGAAAAAAAACACATAGGCAGTTAGGGCTTAAATATTTTGTAGAAAATCACCTGCAAATAAGTGACGGAATAAAAAATAAAGATCGGAAAATAAATGTACAAGGCCAAGCACCTGCATCGTGTCACATCTTGTACCAGAAATTCACCTTTACTGTGGATTCCAATCCACCCAAATATACTTGGCCTGCAATCTGCACTGTGTCAGTGAATAGCTTCTACCACCTTACAAGATACCTATCGTTACACACCAAAAGCGTGCAGGAGAACGGCTCCTGCACGCGTTGCGGCGTGTCGTCGGGAAACTCCGGTGCGACGCTGAGTAGCAGCGGTGGCAGTTAATTACCCCGAAGGGGAAACGGCGATTCCCGACGATAAAATGCGCTGGGACGCGTCGTACCGCAACGTATCGAAACGCAGCGTCGGGTGTGAAAGGTAAAAGGAAAGTCTATGGACTTTCCTTTTACCTTGGTTAACGCAAAGTATAGACTTTGCGTTAAAACGCCAGAAGTGGGCTCTGGTGTGAAAGAGCCCTTAGTGCCCAGAGTTATTCCCTTGCTGTGAAGATATTCCCCACACAATTCCATTTTTTTTTGTCAAACAACATATGAGGTTAAAGAATGGGTGTAGTTATGAGACTCAAACTTTCAGATATTCAGATATTCAACACACTCAAGTAAATTAGTAATTTATTATTATTGCTTATTTACATAGTAGTGACATCTTCCACGACTAAAAAGAGTGCATAGTCATGTCACTAATTGTTCCTTAGAGGAGCTCACAGTCTAAACCAGGCCTGGGCAAACTTAGCCCTCCAGCTGTTGAGGAACTACAAGTCCCACAATGCATTGCAGGAGTCTGACAGCCACAGTCATGACTCAAAGGCAAATGCATTGTGGGGCTTGTAGTTCCTTAACAGCTGGAGAGCCAAGTTTGCCCAGGCCTGGTCTAAACCTACCATAGCCATAGCCTAATGCCTCTGTCATAAGCCACATACATACTACCAAACTGATGTCGCCCATCGACGATCAGGACCTGATACTTTTGGGGCAACATCGCTGAGCCGGGCTGCACACACACACATCAGCTGTGTGGCCAATGATGCGCTGTGTTTCTTTTCAGGGGGGGGGGGGGGAGAGAGGGTTGGCAGAGGCGTAGCAAGCGTTTCAGCACCTGGGGACATAGACAGTTTTTACGCCCCCCCCCCCCCCCCCCGGACAAAATGGGCCAGATATGTCCATCCCCCCATATATAGTCAGATGTGCCCCCCTTTCCTCTGTTTAGACTGGCAGATGTGCCCCCCTTTAGATAGCCAGATGTGGCCCGCTTTTTCTGCTGCCGTTAATGCTTCTGCACGCCTCTGAGGGAGGGAGGGAAGAGGAAGCACTTCACGCAGCCAGTGAGCTGTGCTGAGCTTTGCTGACCGCCCTCACAGTGCTGCGCCTGGGAACATATGTCCCCCCTTGCCCACCCTTAGCTACGCCTCTGGGGGTGGTGACGAACGTATGGTGAGTGGCGTGTGAATGATGTCGCGTGGCAAACGGGGGAGTGGCGTGAACAATGGGATCAGTGGGGGATCAGCGTCACTGGGTCGAGTAGATCCACTGGGCAGATCTCTCACGGGTTGGAGGTTATCGGTTGTTATTGGCCGCCTCAGCCGACTGAAGTCAGGTGTGTGTATGGGTGCATAGACTAAGCCAATTAACTTATCTATGTGTTTTTAGGCTGTGGAAGGAAACAGGAGTGCCCAGATAAAACCCATACAAATATGATGAGAGCATATAAATTTCATGCAGAACATATGAACTCCATGCAGATTACACCTATTAAAAGTCTAGGGAAACTCTAGGGGTCCTTTCACACGTCCGTTGTGGTGTGGTGCAACAGACAAGAAAAATTCAACACAAGGCATTGTAATTTTATTACAATGGTACTTTTACACTAGCATGTTCACAGTTCAACAAGCTCCTTGGAAATAACATGCAGCATGGAGTTCATTACTGAACGACACACGCACTAATGCATGAGGTGTATCTATGGACTGTATGCTCCTCTGGAAGTGCCGTATCACAACGGTAAAGTGGCATGTAAATTTGAAACACCGTTCTGTTGCAATCCTATTTTTCAGTATGTGCAAAGCAGCGTGTATAGTGTGAAAGTACCCTAATGATGCATGGCCACCTAAAGAGTCGCCTAATGAGGCATAGCCACCTAAAATCTACGACCACAAAATAAATACATAAATTTGTAGCAGAACAGCATTCAAACAGTTAAACACAGCACATTTTCCTTCAGTGGAAAGCACTTTGCTTCAGTGGGCAGCTTCTGGCCGCATCCCAAGCGTTGATAACATTATCTTCTGTTTACAATTCTTTGTCAGATACATTTATTACACATAAACAAACTGCCAAAACTGAGCTGTACTGAGCTGAGAAGTGATCATCAGATAGGTTTTACATAAATACAGCAGCTATGCAATAAAATACATTGGCTTTCATAGCAGATAAACTGTACTTTGGGATTTTGTAATTTGTAGACAAGCAATATTACTTGTGAACAAAAGTAAATATGATAACTGCATGGGTAATGGAAACCACATTTTTAATGAATGTTAGGTCAGTTTTATTCCACTTTAAGTCAGCTCAGCAATAAGTGATACCCTACACTTTTACCTGATTTGCTAGTAACTACAGTAGTCGGTTAGCAAGCACTGTGGCGTAGTGATTAATGCTTTTGCCTTGCAGTGCTGGGTCCCTAGGTTTTGAATCCCAGCGAGGGCACTATCTGCACAGAGTTTGTATGTTCTTCCATGTATGCATGGGTTTTCTCCGGGCACTCTGAATTCCTCCCACATCCCAAAAACATACAGATACGTTTATTGGCTTCCCCCTAAAATTAACCTTCGACTTCGATACATACACTACATGATGCAGACATATGACTATGGTAGGGATAAGATTGTGAGCCCCTCTGAGGGACAGACTATAAATACTCTGCACAGCACTGCGGAAAAGATGTCGGCACTATATAAATACTAAATAATAATTAGCAAGTATTTACAAAGCCTATAGTTTTCTGACCATAAAGAATAAATATCATGAGACATGTAAGCAATGTGGAGTAGTTGCACGCCTCCAAGACTTAAGAGCCGCTCCAACACTATGGAACTCCCTACCTCCACCCATTAGGGCAGCCCCCTCCGTCAACACCTTCAAGAAGGCCCTTAAAACTCACCTTTTCACTCTGGCCTACCACCCCTCACAATTGCTCTAAACCAGGGGTCTCCCACAGGAGGAAAAGCCAGGATGAGGCTGGGGCGCATAAGGGATTTCACAATCAGCAGCGCCAACCCCCGCCCGTTCGTTCCTTGCATTGATTTTTATTTCAAAATCAAATTCACACTGAAGCGAACTATTTTGCCTATTTTACCTTATAGTTCGCTTCAGTGCTCCCATTACAAGTAATCTGCCGTGTCCCCGCCGCTAAGCGAGGGCTGCAGAGCCCCCAAATCGCCCGGGGGGCAATCCGCCGGCATTTCCTGGAAGAGGCAGAGCTTTCAGCTTCAGCTCTGCCCCTCCTGACGTCAATCGCGGCGCATCGCCGCCTCTGCCCGCCCCTCTCACTCTTCCTTCACAGAGAGGGGCGGGGAGAGGCGGCGATCCGTGCGGCGATTGACGTCAGGAGGGGCAGAGCTGAAACTGAAAGCTCTGCCCCTTCCAGGAAATGCAGGCGGATTGGCCCCCGGGCGATTTGGCGGCTCTGCAGCCCTCGTTTAGCGGCGGATTACTTGGGAGCACTGAAGCGAACTATAAGGAAGCTTTTGCCAGCGGGGGCCACAAAATATTGTATCGAGGGCCGCAAATGGCCCGCGAGCCGCAAGTTTGAGACCCCTGCTCTAAACCCTCAGCTGAACTCTGGTCCCCTACCTCTCGTGTCCCTACCTCTCCCTCTAGATTGTAAGCCTTCGGGCAGGGTCCTCCTCCTTTTGTGTCCTACCTGATCATGCACCTCCATTACTGTGCACCCATGCTATGCATTTGAGTGAACCTAACTTGCCTAATCTCCATGCTCCCCACCAGTGACTGACTAAGCATTACCTGGTACTCATACTGTGCTGTGTGATCTGGTTTTCTTGTATTCCTGTATTGTCATATTGCTGTTTGTCACCCCTAAATATTGTCTGTAACCTAAATGAATGTCCAGCGCTGCGTAATATGTTGGCGCTTTATAAATACAATAAATAATAATAATAATAGTTGTGGCACTAGAAAATACTCCAGGGTGCAGCACTGGAGAACATTTCAACACCAGCCAGGTGCATGCTGCTTACTGAAACGTATGAAGGCGTAATACGGCTCTTTTATTATATGTGAAATATGATTTCTTATACCCTTTAACGGTAACATACAATATGGAAACATGGCAATATAAAGACTGTGTCTGCCAGCTCATTTTTAAAGCTTCTAGCTCTGGGGCTTTACTACACAGCGAGTGATCTGGAACAAACGTGCTGGTTAGGAGCCACAGTAATTCACCAACTGCATGCCTGCTCCAGATACTTGTCTAGTTGTCTAAGTAAGACATAGTAAAGATAAAAACACATGGATGATAAGTGAGTCACGGCAGATTAAATATTTATTTTCTGAAAGCTTTCATTTGTGGCTTGTGTCATATACCGGTATACTGCAACTACAATACAGACATTGTATTGTCGCTTGTCTGGAACAGACGCTAATCTGAATGGTTTGGTGCAGCCTATAACATGCTACATAAAGTGTACCTGAACAGACATGTGACATGATGAGAAGAAAATGGGTACATATAGTAACAATCCTATTTTTTATTATTGCATGGGTCAAAAAACAAAAACAGCGTTTTATCTGAGCAGTCAGAGAAATCAAAATGCTGTCCTGTACTAAAAAGTAAGAAGCTAAAAACACTATCTCTGGCTTAACATACACACCAGATAACCGGATAATGCTGAAAAATTCAAAAGGTCTTTATTTCTAGGTGTGTGCGAGCTTAATAAACAAGGCGTTTAAAAGGCATTTTATTGACAAGTTATGAAAATATCACCTGGGAGAGATTTTGGGAGAGAAAAATGAATTGCATATGGGCCAAAAACTCTTGCAAAATGACATCTGAAGTAAGTTCAAATTGCCAGCCATGCAAAACCACCGTAGCCACTTTATCAAAGTTTATCAGTTGCAAAAGTTTTATTATTCCTGAAAGTCTTCTCTAGATGACAGATTCCATCCACTGAACGGGTCTCGGAGATAAGTAAAGAAACTGAATGCTTACTGGGATAAAATATTATGTGCTATCACACTTGTCTACCCCAGTGCCTCTCAGCTTGTTTGGGCACATCACCCCACTGAGGCCCTTGTTTATTTGTTGGCTAAAAATTCTATATTGTCACTGTAACCTGACTTTTGTTAGCTTCTGCCATTTCTACACATACATTTATAGCAAAGCCACCTTCCATAAAAGACAAGAAATATCCATCTTGGTCTTGCTTTTTTTTCCCCCCCCCAATTACATTCATTGGTTATTCGTGGTTTATTTTGCTGAACTGCAGGATAATAGCTCCTTTCCAACAACAGCACTTTATAAATTGTCTCTCCTGTTCTTACTTCACCTAACCAAAAAGTGGTGCCAACTACTGTAAAAACTCACTGCCAGTGCTCACTGCCAGGAACACTTTTGATGGATTCTCTATAAGTGTCTTTAGCAGTGGTCTCTGCTAGAAGGAAGAGAAAAACAATCCCCTACAGGGCCTACAACAATTGAAGAACCTACAATAATATGTACAATCAAAAAGCTACAATATTATGTAAAATCAAAAAGTTTATTTATTGTAAGCTTAGCCAAAAAAACAAGGAGACAATTGATTTGTTTAAAGTGTACCAGAGACGATGGAAAATAAAGATTTGATACTTGCATGGTGCTTCCTCCTGCCCCATAAACACGCGCGAGTCCCACACTGTCTTCCCACGTGCCGCCGTTCAGCTGTGATCAGCCCTGGTAATATGCTCAGTCATGTCCAGTCTGGGTCTTCTGCACATGCGTGGACCACCTGTGTATGTGTAGTAGACCTGGAATGACGCGACTGAGCATATTAATGGGGCTGATCGCAGCTGAATGGCGGCACAGTATATATTGTATATACTTGAATATAAGTTGACCTCGTGTATAAGTCACTCCAATATTCAACCCTCTAAGCTGGATTTTTTTTTATTTACTCAAGTATGAGTCTACCCAGCAAAGTTAATGGCTGCACTTGGGGCTCAGGAGGGGTTAATGACTGCACTTCATACAGTATTGCAGCCATTAACCCTTCCTGTCCCTTAAAGCGGAATATAACCCTGCATTTCAACTTTGCTCTAAAACATTATTTACAGTATATTATATGCAACCAGCATTTTTTTTTACTAGACCAGCATTGGAAGGGTTACACACAGAGCTTTAAAGTTCCTGGAGAGAAATGCAGACGCATCGGAAGCTTACATAGATACATTTTGTTTACTTAAATGTATCTAAGTGTGGAATGTGACTCACTCTCTCTGACTGTGCAGGAGCTGGAGGACAGCCAAAGAGTGTATAACATTTCTCACTTGTTACAGTCTATTTAGTTAAATGTATCTATCTGAACTTCGGATGCGTCTGCATATCTCTCCACAAAACTTTAAACCTCTGTGTGTAACCATTCCAATGCTGGTCTAGTAAAAAAAAAAATGCTGGTTGCATATAATATGCTGTAAATAATGTTTTAGAGCAAAGTTGAAATGCAGGGTTATATTCCGCTTTAAGTGCAGCCAATACCTCCTCCAGGCCCCCAAGTGCTGCAATTATTCACTCCCTTCTATGCAGCCCAGTATTTCCCTCCTGCCCCTTTCCTTGTTAATTGTTATGGCCATAACTTTCACACCTGTTTTCTTGGCATTATCTTTTCTCAAAGTGTCACTTACCACAGGGTAAATTACTGCAAATGGGAATGTCATAAATAGTGCACACATTACTCAGTGTGCTCAGTGTTAATAGTGACTCGTGTATAAGTCGACCCCTATGCTTTTATGAAGTGAATCAGACCAAACTTTCTAGACTTATACTCAAGTGTATACAGTATATACAGTATATACAGTATATATATATATATATATATATACCCCATGCAACTTTGATATTAATAGCGAAAATACAGGGAGTGCAGAATTATTAGGTAAATGAGTTTTTTGACCACATCATCCTCTTTATGCATGTTGTCTTGCTCCAAGCTGTATAGGTTTGAAAGCCTACCACTAATTAAGCATATTAGGTGATGTGCATCTCTGTAATGAGAAGGGGTGTGGTCTAATGACATCAGCACCCTATATCAGGTGTGCATAATTATTAGGCAACTTCCTTTCCTTTGGCAAAATGGGTCAAAAGAAGGACTTGACAGGCTCAGAAAAGTCAAAAATAGTGAGATATCTTGCAAAGGGATGCAGCACTCTTAAAAATCGCAAAGCTTCTGAAGCGTGATCATCAAACAATCAAGCGTTTAATTCAAAATAGTCAACAGGGTCGAAAGAAGCGTGTGGAAAAACCAAGGCGCAAAATAACTGCCCATGAACTGAGAAAAGTCAAGCGTGCAGCTGCCAAGATGCCACTTGCCACCAGTTTGGCCATATTTCAGAGCTGCAACATCACTGGAGTGCCCAAAAGCACAAAGTGTGCAATACTCAGAGACATGGCCAAGGTAAGAAAGGCTGAACGACGACCACCACTGAACAAGACACACAAGCTGAAACGTCAAGACTGAGCCAAGAAATATCTCAAGACTGATTTTTCTAAGGTTTTATGGACTGATGAAATGAGAGTGAGTCTTGATGGGCCAGATGGATGGGCCCGTGGCTGGATTGGTAAGTCTGACTCAGACGCCAGCAAGGTGGAGGTGGAGTACTGGTTTGGGCTGGTATCATCAAAGATGAGCTTGTGGGGCCTTTTTGGGTTGAGGATGGAGTCAAGCTCAACTCCCAGTCCTACTGCCAGTTTCAGGAAGACACCTTCTTCAAGCAGTGGTACAGGAAGAAGTCTGCATCCTTCAAGAAAAACATGATTTTCATGCAGGACAATGCTCTATCACACGCGTCCAAGTACTCCACAGCGTGGCTGGCAAGAAAGGGTATAAAAGAAGAAAAACTAATGACATGGCCTCCTTGTTCACCTGATCTGAACCCCATTGAGAACCTGTGGTCCATCATAAAATGTGAGATTTTACAAGGAGGGAAAACAGTACACCTCTCTGAACAGTGTCTGGGAGGCTGTGGTTGCTGCTGCACGCAATGTTGATGGTGAACAGATCAAAACACTAACAGAATCCATGGATGGTAGGCTTTTGAGTGTCCTTGCAAAGAAAGGTGGCTATATTGGTCACTGATTTGTTTTTGTTTTGTTTTTGAATGTCAGAAATGTATATTTGTGAATGTTGAGATGTTATATTGGTTTCACTGGTAAAAATAAATAATTGAAATGGGTATATATTTGTTTTTTGCTAAGTTGCCTAATAATTATGCACAGTAATAGTCACCTGCACACACAGATATCCCCCTAAAATAGCTAAAACTAAAAAACGAAAAACTACTTTCAAAAATATTCAGCTTTGATATTAATGAGTTTTTTGGGTTCATTGAGAACATGGTTGTTCATTAATAAAATTATTCCTCAAAAATACCACTTGCCTAATAATTCTGCACTCCCTGTATGTGAATGCTCCTAAGGAACAATAACATATGTGTGCACTTGTGAAAGCATTCAGGGCAGCGCCTGTGATAGCACATTGCACAGTTGTTAATATATTCCACCACTTCCGGTCTCAAAAGCAGCCACTGAGGTAGCAATTTGTTTCCAACAATATAAGTATACTAGTGACCTTAGCAAGTAAACGGGCTAGGTCTGTCTACAGCATCCGCCCTTCGTGCATACGCGCACCCGCCGCACGCGCACCCGCCACACACTCCCAGCCACACACTGGCTCCGTCCCTGTCGTCCTGCCTGTGTGAGGCTGGGTCTGTGCTGCGCACATGCGCAGTAGCAAAAAGCACGAACCCAGCTACACAGAGACAACTGTCCCTGCTGTACGCAGGGACAGTTGCCTATTATTATATAGGATGGGAAATGTCCCAATCATGACAGGGGCAGAAATATCCTCCACATCATAATAGCCAGGTAACAAAAAAACAGAAATACTATCTGCAGAAATAGAATGGCTGACATCACCAGGCCAGCAAAGGGAATTGCTGTAAACAAAGTTACAATTATATACAAATAATTACTATACTGCATAGGACTAGATACACAGATAAAAGGGAAAAAGAAACAGGACTTAACTGAATTCCATATGAGCACAGAAAAGGACGTATGTTCTGCAAGCATCAATAAAAACCCATGGGAAGGGACAAATAAGATTTAATATAGGTAGCAATTGAAATTATGGTCCAGAAGCACAGAATACTAGGTAGGAGGAGCCAATTGCATTAATCGATGAATAGCTAAAAATAAAAATACCAAAAGGAAATCGAGAGCCCACAATAGTATGTTAAAGAAAACCTGAAATTCTAAAGTCAAAATAAACATTCACACTACATACCTCCCGTGTAGGCTACTCACAGTCTCCTTCTCCTCTCCCACATCCTGTTTGTCTACTGTGATTGATGTCATTCTCTGTCCTCCATTTTAAAAATGGCATTGACCCTGTAACAGCTTCCGAGTCAGCAGACAGTTAAACTGTAATATCACCCACAAGAGCCATAGGGAAGCATGGACATTACCTTACACATCAGTTGTTTTTTCAGCTATAACTGACAACCGACATATAACTGACAGCTATTGTTATTTCAGTTCTGGCTAAATCTTGGCAGAACATGAAGGAATCCTTGTTAGAAGAAAATGGTGAGCTTCTGAGAGGAACTGATGCATGTAATATGTAATATTCATTTTCAAGTACATCATGTGTTTATTTTAAATAATTTTACTCGGCACAGGTCCACTTTAATGTCACATTGCATAGAATAAAATCAATATGAATGAATACTCACAAGGAAGGGTTACCACTAAGCCATCCACTGTATAGGCAGGTGGTAAATGTATGGCAATGCCATCTTACACTGTACTGTATGAATTAGGCCTTCAGGAGACTGAAGGGGGAGGGGGGGGGGGGTGGGGGGTCCATCACCTATTAGCTGCTCCAGTGAATCAGCCAAGAGCTTGCTAGTGCTTGGCACGTGCAGTTGGAAGGCAGTCACCACACTGCGCAACATCTAAACACGGCTGTCACTAACAACTGTCATGCTGTTGAACCACTATCAGTCCAATTACCCGACTTGTTGCAAAATCCCTGCCAGTCTTACTACCCACCATGTTACCGAACTTCTGCCGGTCTGACTACCCACTTTGTTGCCAAACCACTACCAGTTTGAAAAACTGCCTTACTCCTAAAACCCTGCCAGCCTGACTGCCTGCTGTGTTGCCAAACCTTGGCCTGACTAGCTACTCATCAATTGCTAACCAATTACACATTGGACTGCCTGCCTGTTGTGCCACCACAGATTCCATGTTTGAATTGCACAGCTGAAGGAGGCTGTTCTTGCCATCATATTCTTCAGCTTACAAGTACATAGCAGAATAAGGCTTGGTTCACAGTTGGGTTTGCATTGTGTTCCCTGTAAAAAAAAAAGTAATGCAATGCAATAGAACAAAAAAGTAGCATTACAAGCTATGTGCCCGTCAATGAAAGAAAGCCTTACTGCAACTGTTAACACGTGCGTTATGTGGTTTCACATTGCATTGGGATACTGTAGCTGTTGGATCACAACACACCGGATGCACTTCTCTGAGCAACGCATAGACTTACTATTGCAGTGCAATTTTCTATGTTAGCCACTTATGTGGTTTGCTGCAGTATGTCTACGTCGGGCAGGACTTCAGTTCCTGCCCAGCCACGTAGATAAATAGTCAATGGCGGTGGAAGGTGACATTTGCTCCCTCGCTCATTCCCGTGCGGGAACCATTCATTAATCTAAGCCTCCGTGTCAATGAATGCCGGCATCAATGAGATGCCTGCATCATTGTATCTTCCGGAGTAACAAGTCCACGCATTACTTCCTGTTTGTGCAACGGAAAGTAATGCACGAGAACATCTTGTGGCCAAATAGGAAAATTACACCTCCATATATTTTTTTTTAAAAAATAAAAAGACCTACACTTAATTTAAAATTAACTAGTTAACTCCCACACTCTCCCATATTAATCCAAATAAATAATTTGCATTAAGTAAAAAATAAAAAATTGCAATAAAAAAAATACATAAATAGATACCTTAGGGACTGAGCTTTTTAATATACATGTTAAAATGGTATATTAATGTTATTTATGAAAATATGGGCTTGTAAATAGAGATGGACGCAAAACTGAAAAAATCCTTTATTTCCAAATAAAATATTGGTGCCATACATTCTACTAGGGAAATATTTTAAACATTTTCATAACCGGGACAAATGGGCAAATAAAATGTGTGGGTTTTAATTACGGTAGCATGTATTATTTTAAAACTAGAATGGCCAAAAAATGAGAAATAATACATTTTTTCCATTTTTTTTCTTATCTTTCCCATTAAAATGCATTCAGAATAAAAGAATTCTTATCAAAATGTACCACTCAAAGAAAGCATAATTGGTGGCAAAAAACAAGATATAGATTGTTTCATTGTGATAAGTAGTAATAAAGTTATAGGTGAATGAATGAAAGGAGAGCTGAAAGGTTAAAATTGCACTGGTACAGAAGGGGAAAAACCCCTTGTAAGGAGGCGGTTAAAATGCATCCGTTACATTGTACCACAACGCCCCACTGTGAACTTAACATAACAGTATGAAGTGCTGTTTTATGCAGAACATGGGTTCCCGTTTCTTGTAAAGCGGACTTCCTGTCTGCATTAACAGATAAACAACAGCATAATGACCTTTACAAAAAACATTTCTTTGTTACAGCTGATACAAATCCTGCAATCAATCTGCAGTGTGTCTACTTCCTGCTTTCATGGAAGCAGACATAGGGGCAACATCCTGTGTTTACAAATTTGCTTCTCTGCCATGGCAGTCAGCTGACAAAGGGGAGAGATCAAATTACAACTTGTGATTAGTCACAAATGAGGGGGAAATAGACAGGCTAAACTCTTTAAATACATACAGGGTGCATTTCTCTAGGTTTTCCTTCTGTCCTGTGCAGGTCCACTTTAATGATTAAAAGATGGATTGGACATGTAGGCAGAAACATATTGTAGGAAATCTCTTTTTCCTTTATTTCAGCCTTGTTAGATCTCTTAAGCCGTTGCAAGCCACCACATCAATACTTCATAATGAATTAATAGGCTGCATTCTTTGAAATTTTCCATCCTAAAAGGTGCCTGCCCCCTCCGTGTCAGGCTCACAGGTGTGCATTCAACTCAACTGGCTTCCTTCTACATTAATTTGTTTTATTTGTGCAAACATATTATTAAGCCTTGCATTACCTTTCTCCTCCTTTGTTCTCCGCACTTCTCAAGACTATCCTATACCCAGTTCAGCTATTTCCTGGCAATTATCCAGCATGCTTTTAAAATGATCCACTTCTGCTGTCCAGATCTGTGATAATCTGGCATATCTTGTAACTTGTCGTTTTACATGTTTTCTTAACGTCTGCCTCTTCCGATATATGGAACATATTGTTGGCAACGTGCTGGAAAACAAAACATAGACGACAGAATTTATCAGTAATAATCTTATGCTGCAATGGATGGACAGACTAGCGAGGAAGAACGGGAGGGAAGCAAAGGTTTGTCAGACAAGGAGACAGTGTGGTGGTGAGAATGGAGATAAAAAGAGACTGACAAGATACTCAAGACACAAGCCATTCCTACAAAGGAACTGAGGCAATGAAGAAACAAGTAAACTGTGGCCATACACTCGTTAGATTAGCAGCAGATAGATCATCAGATAGATCACTGATCTATCTGATGTGTTTAGGAACATTTTTTACTAGGAACAGATTTCCAATAGATTTCAGTATGAAACTTATTGAAAATCGATCTAATGGCATTTTTTTGCAATCAGATTTCCATTAGGTCCAATGCAAAATGATAAGCAATCTAAACAGATCTTCCTACATTTTCCAACATGTCAGATTGATTGAAATCGATCAATCGATTTGCGATCGATCGGCGGATAATCGGCTGAATGAATGGGCCCCTTAAAGAACAAGCAACTCCCATGCTAACCTAGAAATAAAAAACACATATATAAGTAGATAAATACTACTTCTACTTACATAACAGATGTATTGTGCTATCCACGTACTGATTCCTGTGAATTTTATAAAGGAAAAGCAGAAAATCCTATTGTAGGCAGTGGCCATCTTGCCAAGCTAATGCTGACATCATATCTTCCTGACTCTTGTTTTCCCCCCTCCCTTCTCTTGCTCATTGTGTATTCATAAGCTGCCCTCCTCCCAGAGTCTTCAGACACTCCCACTGAGGTGTATACTAACAACTGCACTGTCTTTTTTTTTGATTACACATCCAATCACTGAGTCACCTCAGCCTTGCTTGTAAACACAAGTAATCAGAGGGTGTTTCTAGGCAGGGAAATAAATGGAAGATGAGGAATATATTATCTTTGGCACTAGGGCCAGTGCTCCTAATGTATGTGATAACTACAAACCATAACAGCAGAACAAGTTTTGCAAGTTTTGAATGCAGGATTAGCATCTTTATCACTTAATACACTCAGACCAGTCGCTGTTGAAATAGGATTTTTATGGTGACAATACCGTTTTAAGGCACATTAACACATTAATTTAACACTTCTCAGCAGAACATGGTTATTGTCAAATTTAGACTATTTCCCCTCCACCCTCCCTTCCCCGAACAGACAACACAATGACACACCTCAGTAAAAGATAGCACCAAAAGAGAGCCCCCTCCCCCCCCCCCCCCCCCTTCAGTAATAGATAGCACCACATAGAGTAGCAGTAGAGGATGCAGAGGTTGCAACCGCACTGGGGACCTTTAGCCTTAGGGACTCACTAAGGGCCCTGCTTTATACATCTTATTAGCTTTTTATTGGTGCTATGTTGATAATGAACACCTCTGTGTGCACTGAATAGTGGTAATCCTTAGGCCATTTTCTCACTCTAATCACACCTCTTGGACACTGCAGCTGTCCTTAGTAGGTTCTGGGGCTCCATATCAATAGAGTACTTGGAGGCCAATGTAAAACTTGCACGGGACCCCAAGCTTCTTAGTTACGCCACTGATAGCAACACAAGACACTTCCCCAGTAACTGCACCTCAACACAACCCCCAGTAATAGGCAGGATCCCAGAAACTGACAGCAACCCCATGACAAATGACAGTAAAAGCACCCCCAAGAAATTCTCCTTACTGAGATAGAATCCCAGCGAATATGAGACCCCTGCTGTGTACACTCCCAATGTCACTGGTTAAGGTAGGGTGTCTACAGCATTCACGTGTCTTAAAAGTCTTAAACCAGCCATATAGCATTTATCTTGGCAATGCTGCAGGTCTCCAACAGTGACAGAGTCTGTGGTAAATATGATCTTTTTTGCAGCAGATGAAACTCAGCTGATACTGACCATGTCTGCCGAAAATCTAGCGTGTGAACAGCCATCCCCAATGCTCACTGACCCTCGTCACCCTCTCCAACCGAACAAACCCCACCCCACCCCCCACATGGGGGAAGAACAGGTCACTGGCTTGCAAGCGAGCAATGCATCTGCACAGCCTTGGCCTTGTAATTTCATCCAAGGGATCAGGAGACATTGATTGAGAGTGTGTACAGGCATTAAAAGCCATACTGATATCTCTCTTCTATGTAACGGTTAATTATTTCAGACAATAAGGGAACAGTGAAGTGCTGGTTAAAACATGCTGTTCATTCTCTTTGCTCTGTGCATTGTGCTGAAATTCTCAGCAAGAAAAGGTCAGAAAGACTGCCCCATTTTATGTCTGGATGCTGGAGCCCATTTAGTAATCCAAAATAGTAGAAATGGGGTTCCGCACATTGTAATCAGGATCAATCATTTTATTGTCCCCACGTGCATATACAATCCCCGTCAATGGTTGACAAGGTTTGTATGTGCAAGTCGAGACAAAAAAATATTGATCCTGATTAGTGTGCGGAACCGTTTTTCAGGACTGTGGAGTCAGTACAAAAATGATCTGACTCAGACTCCTCAGTTTATGAAACTACCAACTCAGGCTCCGACTCCAGGTACCTAAAATTGCTCCGACTTAGACTCCTCAACTTCGACTCCTCAGTCTAATACTTACCAGGGCTGTGGATTTGGTACAAAAGTCATCCGACTGACTCCTGACTCCTCGGTTTACGAAACCACCGACTCCAGGTACCCAAAACTGCTCCGACTCCTCAACTCCACAGCCCTGCCTTTTTTTCTACTTTTCTCAGCTAAATGGCGGCTCACATGCAGTGAAAATAATAAGCAGAAGACATTAGTGATGAGAAGGACGCAACAGAAAAAACATAATGTGATATGCAGCTTTAAGGAACTGGTAATGCTAGATGTATCTAAAGTAAAACATTGCTTTAAAGGACACCCAAGGTGAAAATAAACTGATGAAATAAACAATTGTATCTATCCTCCTTCTCCTAAAAATGACTTAAGATATTCCACAGTTTTATTTTATATTTAAATCTACTTAAGTTTTTACTGTTTTATTGTTTTTGCTCAATGACACATTCATTGAAGTATGCCAGAGCTAAAATCTATGAACCATTGACCCCTTTTTATCGCTTTCCTGCTATCCAAAGCCATTTTCTGCTAGGAAAGTGTGTTATAGTAGTAAAGGAAGGTTCACCGCTGCACTGTGAGCTGCCAGAGACAGTGCTGGACCCTTAGCTGCTCAATCCAATCCAAGTACAAGGTAGTAAGGAAGGTCCGCAACGATGTCTCTTACAATGCTCAATCTTTATTCAGGACATATCCTCAACAGTTAAAAAGCACAGCTGACATGTTTCGGGCCAGACATGCCCTTAATCATAGCTAAAAAACATGGCTGATCTCCTTTGCTTTAATAGGTAGTGACAACCCAGGGCGGAGCACAGACCACTCCTGCAAGGGAGGGGTCGAAAGCAAGTGCCATGCTCCACACATGGGAGTCACACCATATACAGACATATGTTAATACTTTAAAAGCTATACAAATAAAGCATAAAAACAAGAATGAAGCAAAACAGAAAAAGGAACAACAAAATTATGGAGTCACACAAATGATGTAAAGGCACAACAGAAAGCCAGATACACGCTACAGTATCTTAAAGAATGTTCACAATTGAAAAAGTGTGTGTTTTAAGCTGTCACTAGAGCCAGATCCCACCTTGCATTTAGTCCCATTGGGGCTCTGGTTCCAAGGCGGAAGATCCATAGGGCCTCTCTTTTACGGATTAAAGACAGTAGATCCCCTCCTCTTATGGGTAGAGAGACCCTCTCTATGCCCTGAAATATAAAACCAGACATATTACCCCCATGTAGTGTGTTATAGTTGTAAATTCTTATCAGTGAGGGTCACACTGTAGTCTGACCAGAGCCGAGACAAGGTCCGCCAGCACCCAAGGCTGAGACACCAAAGTGTGCCCCTCCATCCCTCCCACCCTAGCCATCACATGCCGATTGCTATTAGACTAAGAGGTGGCCCAGGGCCCCCAACACCTTAATCTCTTGTTATCTGGCTTGCAGTCTCTGCCATGTATCCCCTTTTCTTATTTCTCTCTACTTCAAACATAAATAGGAGAATGATAGCTAAGTGAGTTGTGCGCCCCCCTCCTACACTGCGCCCTGAGGCAGGATCCTCTCTCACCTCTGCCTTGGCCCGGCCCTGAGTCTGAGTTATTTGTGTGCTAGGCACTGTATATAAACATGTCTATTTCATCATGTCACCTTGGGTATCCTTTAAAGACCAGCTCCAGCAAAATAGTTTTTTTCTTTTTTTTGGAAAGGCCCAGGGTTTTCACTGCATCCAGGCCTCTCTAGTGAGGGAAATCTCTCCACCAGTGACAGAGGCTGCAGTAAATGAGATGTTGGAGATGTTGTGTTCTTGTCCATGATAACTCCAAAGCTTTGACAGATAGATTTAGCCTGGTGCAACTGATACTAAAGGCCCTGTTAGTCATGCACTCAGGCCACTGTCATGACAGGAGCCATCAGCCATAAATTCAAGATACTCTGCTTTACTATCCAGCTGAGTGAGGTACAGCCACTTGCTACAAATTGTCCTAGGTGCCAAAGACTAAAGCTGCACGATGACCCAATAACATGGCTCATTACATCTATGATACGTCTCCTCTAAAGAGGGAAGGCCCTGGGTCTGAAGGCGTTAACTTCCTGGCTGTCAAAGAGTTTACTCTGGTGCTGTTTGAAAAGTCTGTAAAATATTTACAAAACCAAGTGATGAATGAACTGAAGCTGGGGTCTGAGTGGGAGGGAAGAGGTGAGAGAGATGGAGTATCTGATATGGCTGGGCCTGTAAGCATACAGAGTCCAGTGCTATGAGGGCATTGTTACTGAAACTCTACATAACATTCTAAGCCATTGGGATTTCATTTAGATACATGTAGAGGTGGCAGGCAGTCTGATTTTATGGGTCTTACATGTGACCCTCATAGTGGACCTATTCTTTACATTACAGGTCTGCGTGTACAAATTCCTCTCATATCACAATATACGGTAATCTAGCATTTTCTTTCTCTGAAGGAACAATATGTTTCCTTATAAAAGTCAACATGAAGTGTAAATTAAATGATGAAATAAAAGCATTTTGGGGCTATGTATTACTCTGTTGGTTGATAGTAGGTTAGGGTTAGGTTCTGGAGAGGGATAGATGCTAGGGATGGAAGGGGAATCATTTTTGGGGGGTTACCAAAGGGGTTATTTTGAGGAATGTTATAGTAGAGGTGCAAGTACTAGGCCATAAAGGAAGTAGGTTTTCTTTACACTAGTATGGAGCTTATTTGGTAATAGAGGCGGATTATTAGGATATCATAGGAGAATAGTTTTTGTATGTTGAGGGGTATTGGGAAGGGAAGGAGTTCTAAGGACTAATGAGGGTTTTGTTTTATATTTTTTTTAGGATCTTTACCATAGAATAACACAGCCAGCCACATTGCAACCTTGTGCAACTGCATTCATTCATACAAAGCCATTAAGGCAGATCAGTAGCTGTTGAACATACCATAAACTTTGATCAACCATTGCAGTTGACGAATGCCTTTGCAATCACCGGTGCATTAAAGGTCACCTTGTTACTGCAGCTAATGGCATGACACTCAGATCCTGCCATGACAGAGATCATAATTTGAATCCACCATGGGCCTGGTCCTAAAATGTTCTCACCGTGTTTGTGGGATTTCCTCTTGAAGCTCTGAATTTTTCTCACATGTTAAAGAGTAACTGTCAGGCTGCAGAAGCTAATTTAAACCTCTATTCTCCTGTGTTAAACAGTTTAGAAGGAAGCTCAAAAGCCATTAGTGAAGATAAACATTTCAGTTACCTTTGATGTGTGCTTATCTTAAAGTCTGTTATAGACCCATAAAGACGCAAGCCGCAGCTAAACTGCAAAGCATTCTGGGGCCCTCCCCTCGGCTGCTAATGAGACGGTACAGGAGCTTCTAATCAGTCCAGCGCGCGAAGCACTGATAAATCTCGGGCAGACTACACTGCAGGAGTCAGCTATTGTTCCTAGCCACATGGCTCATTAATATTCACTGCACACCGTGTTGTTCAAGAACGAGCTTATCTGTGATCAGAAGCAGGCAGGACATGACGACACATTTGGCTTCACAAACATGGAGCCTGCCATGAGCTGTCAGGAGCATCTATCTCTGCATATACTATATACAAAATCTGTGAAATCCAAACGTGGACAGTGAAATGCATATGTAATGTAAGTACAGCCAATCTTTAGCTACTGATATATGTGTTTATTTTCTCTGAGACCCTATACCTAACAGCTCCTCTTTAAAAACACACAGGTTACCTGGCTCATGCCCAGGGCTGGATTTGCCATAAGGCTCTGTAGGCACCTGCCTACAAGGGCCTGATGATGAAAAGGCAGCTCAGACCACTCCCCTCCCCGAATGCCTCCCTCCTTCCCTATGCAGAGTCCTGATGAGAGTATAAATGAGGGTTACTCACCCTGCGCTTGGCATTTCACTGACAAAATCTCCCTTCAGGGGCATCTTTAGCTACTTAATACTGAGGTTCTTCTAGCTGCCTGATACTTGGGGGCACTTCTAGCTGCTTAATATTGAGGGTACTTTTGGCTACTTAATACTAAAGGGTGCCTATAGCTACCTATGACAGGCAAGGGAAGTAAGGCAGAAGTGACGGCTCGGACAGTCAGCACACTTGCAGTGCAGTTTGGTGAGGGGTTGTAGGTTCATGGAGAGCAAAGTTTAAGGTGCCAGGATCCGTTCCTATAGGCCCCTGTGAGTTAAATCCAAGCCTGCTCATGCCCAAAGCTGGATGAGGGCAGGCGTGAGTGGTTATATGTACTGTATTCTATAAAACATTGCATAATATTTCAGTTCTAATAAAGTGCAAGACGTAAATAAATGCAAAGGCTTTTTTGTGTTCATTGTACATATAAACACCTCCGTCTCTAGCCACATACACTAGGGCTTGCTTTGGTTTAGGAACAAGTCTAAACTGCTGCTTCTTTGAAAACTCAACTAAATCAGCTCCCAAAGTGGGCACAATGTCAGACTTTTCTCTATTTAAGCTAAGCCAGCAACCGCTAGGTGATCTGGACCATCTGATTGGGTCTAAAGCACTGAGGGCTTAAGAGCGGAACCCCTGCTGCTCTGCACAATTCTACTGACACTGGAAAGGGGACTACAGAAGATTGTCCCATTACCTGTTTTTCAGGGTGAAGCTGCTTTTCATTAACCCCTTCTGGTACTTCTACTGTTTTTCATGTTAGCAGATGCCACAGGGGGAGGGAGGCTATCAGGTTTTTTCATTTTGCGTGTCATGGGTTAGTGCTTGTCAGCTATTTGCAGGTCGCCCTCACTTAATGAAAATCCTGAACTCAGCAAGTGCTTAACCAGTTCTATGCTCCTTTACTACCTTCACATTGTGTCTCATTTACTATTGCAATGACATTGCTCTTGACTCATAAAATAAACCTTTTGAGGCTTAACCAATTCTAATGATTAGTTTAAGATAAGGAGAAGTGGCACAGATACAAATGAAGGCTCCCTCGTGTAGTTAAGAACAGTCCTATGGTCAGAAGACTATTATGAATGTTCATCCAGCTAGGCATCAAGCATGACATCTGCATGTTAAAATGCTGGAAGATAGGAGCCGTTCACACTTGTCAGTCTGCAATGGATCCGTGAGATCTGATACAGTAAGCAGACCACACTTCTGTGCAGTCAGCTGTAATCCCGGGCAGGCAGATGTGTTCCACATATAGCCTATGGGGGTAATGCATCTGCCTAGGGCTCCACCAGGCAGAGGCGCCTGATGCATCAGGCCGACCAGCGCTGTGCGGGTGGGGGGCCCAGCCCCCGGGGTGGAGCTGCGGCCATTCCCCTGCCAGATGGTGTACCCCTCGCCCCAGGTGGTGAACACAGTTCACTGACAGCAACCAGCAGTTCAGCTCTCCAGCCTGCGGAGTCTGTGGGTTCCGGGAGCCAGAGCAGGGCTCCGGGAAAATGGCATCCGAAGCCCTGCACTGGAGACTATTTGTTTCTCCAGTGCAGGCCTTTGGGCACCATTTTTTACAGCTCTGCTCTTACTGGCAGCGCGGGAGTTGTGCAGCAGGAGTTGCTGCACTGAAGATCACTAGCACCAGGGCACTAATGAAAAGGGGGGGCAAAAAGAGGAGCCTACATGCATAGTTTTCTGCTGAAACGCTGTCACAATAAGTGTATTTTATGGTGAAACGTGCTGCTGCATTATGATTTTCTGGTGAAACGCTTCCGCAATACCTGTATTTTCTGGTGAAACGCTGCCACAGAGCTGCATTACGATTATTTCCTGGCAAAATGTTGCCGCATTAGGTTTATGAGCATTGAAATGCTCATAGGCTTGAAGGAGTGTTTATTTATCTTTGTATGTGTCAGAGTGGTGCAACTAAATATTTTGAAGTAAAAAAAATGTTTGGTTTTGGTCCGCTTTAATCCATTCTGTTTCAATCTACGGTAATTCACCTTATTCAGCTAATAATAAAGCAAAAAAAAAAAAAAAAAAAAAAAAAACACCCTTCCTTTTCACATTTCATGTCTCAACTCTCTGTCTAAAGGTGGGTACACACATCAGGTAGAAGTCTTTAGAAAATGAAAGATCACAGACCAATTTTACCCCTTTCCATGTAGTATGAGGGCCATACTCTACACAGTCTATTCTATGGAGCTGAACTCCATCAGATAAAAACTTTTGCAAGATGCTGGACACAAAGATGCTGTATACATTCAAAATATCAGTATATGCAAAAGATAAGTTCCTGCAAAAGATCCATTCCTGCAAAATGCATTCATAGTCTATGATATCTGCAGATCCTCATACACACCTTGTTTAACAGACATTCATCTGGAGATCAGATCCACCAGGATGAATCTTCAGATCTGCAGATAAATGTCTGTTACACAAGGTGTGTATGAGGATCTGCAGATATCATAGACTATGAATGCAATTTGCAGGAACGGATCTTTTGCAGGAACTGATCTTTTGCAGATACTGATCTTTTGCATGTGTACAGCATCTTTGTGTGCAGCAACCTTACAAAGATTTTTATCTGATGGGGAGTTCAGCTCCATAGAATAGACTGTGTAGAGTATAGGCCCATACACACGTCGGATTTTAGCGAACGACCCGTCGTTTGAACGATCCGTCGTTCGGACGTTTCCGTGTCAAATCAGACGTGTGTATGGGCCTTAAGGCTCTCATACTACATGGAAGGGTGTAAAATTGGTCAGTGATCTTTAATTTTCCAAAGACTTATCTGATGTGTGTACCCACCTTAAGAACGGTTATGCATTTTAAATTTCCAGTCTTCTGCGTTATTCAGTCAGGAGGTCTTCTTGGTCCCTCTGATTGGCTACATGGAGGCAGTGTTGATCTCTATGATTGCCTCCATGGAGACAGAATTAATCCCTATGATTGGCTACACGGAGGCAGTATTGATCCCTATGATTGCCTCCATGGAGACAGTATTAATCCCTATGATTGGCTACATGGAGGCAGTGTTGATCGCTATGATTGCCTCCATAGAGACAGAATTAATCCCTATGATTGGCTACATTTAGGCAGTGTTGAACCCTATGATTGCCTCCATCGAGACAGTATTAAACCCTATGATTGGCTACATAGAGGCAGTGTTGATCCCTATGATTGCCTCCATCGAGACAGTATTAAACCCTATGATTGGCTACATAGAGACAGTGTTGATCCCTAGGATTGGCTACATAGAGGCAGTGTTGATCCCTATGATTGCTTCCATGGAGACAGTATTAATCCCTATGATTGGCTACATAGAGACAGTGTTGATCCCTATGATTGGCTACATAGAGACAGTGTTGATCCCTATGATTGGCTACATAGAGACAGTGTTGATCCCTATGATTGTCTACACAGAGGCTGTGTTGATCCCTATGATTGGCTACATGGAGGCAGTATTAATCCCTATGATTGCCTCCATGGAGATAGTATTAATCCCTATGATTGGCTACATGGAGAAAGTATTGATCCCTATGATTGCCTCCATGGAGATAGTATTAATCCCTATGATTGGCTACATGGAGAGTCATAGAGGGAGTATAGATCCCTATGATTGGCCACATAGAAAGCAGTATTCTATTATACATTATTATTGGGGTTTAATGGTTTACATTATGTGGTGTAATTGGTACTAAAACAAGGACAAGCCCTTTATGATCTTGGTGTGTAAAAAGCTCTGCATACCCTGCGGGAATTATAATCTTGTTGTAGACTTTGCATCCACTTTGCCGGTTTGTTCTTTGGTTACTGACACAATTACATCTAAGAGGACATGGAGGACGTGTTCTGTAATATTTACATCTTAATATAGCAGGGCAAATATGCTGCTGTTTATTATCAGGAAAGGATGCCTGTAACGATTGCAGGTTTCTATTTCTGTGGTCAGCGCACAAGATGCGCGCTGACACAGCGGAAATCCTGCACAAACGTATAATAGCTAGTACCCAGCTTGGATGCAATGCACCAGTAGAGGGCAATTCCCACCGGCAGATGGAGCTGTGGAGTGCAGATGAGCCCTGCCTCTGCACTGCCACAGATGCCAACTGGGAATTGTACGAGCAGGATCAAGCAGGGCTGAATAGCCCTCAAAGAGAAATGGCACAGGGACAGACAGAATGTTTGTTAACCAATCTAGTCGCCCCCCCAGCGACGGTGAACACACATCAATGGAAAGAAAGCGCAAATGCAATCGCAAGAATGGCGATTGCCAACAGACACCAGACTGAGAAGGACAGAGCATGAGTGTAGCAAAGGCACAGCAAACAAGAATCAGAACAAATAAAGAAAATAAACGCTAACTAAACGCAAACAGCGCACTCATTCGCAACAGTGAACGCGTTACTACACGATCACCGCGCGTTAGGCGCCCAGTGATAAGCGTGCCACCCTAACTAACCAATGACAGACAAACACGGAATAGAGAACGCGAACGCTTGCTGAACGGTTACCTCACCGAGCCTACAGCAAGTTTTCGTACCAGACAAGACAGACAGACAGGTGGGGCCGCCAGTAGCAACCGCTGCTCTGGCTAGCACCCCTAAGGCAGAGATACAGAAGGAGGCACTGCCACTACCACTAGGGCAAGTGCGATCCAGACAGATAAACAGAAGGGGCTACCAGTAGCAACCGCTGCTCTGGTTAGCACCCCAAAGGCAGAATACAGAAGGAGGCACTGCCACTACCACTAGGGCAAGTGCGATCCAGACAGATGGAGCAGCCAGTAGCAACCGCAGCTCTGGCCTACACTCCCAGACAGACAGAACGATTTCCTGTCGACCGCCGCTGGCGACAGGACAATCGCAGCAGAGACAACACAGGCAAAACAGATAAACTTTAACAAACAAACAGGGCTGATACACTAGGAGAGTTTATCAGTAACAAACCATGAAAATGACCAGTCAAGGATTCTGGGAGAACATGGTATTTATACTGCCAGCCTTCAAAGGAGGCAGGTAGGCAATCTGCATAACAAATATATGCAAATTCCTCAGCAGTAGAGCAGGTCTGAAACTTGCAAAGCAAAGACAGGTCTCTTCCAGAGACCTGCAGCCCTCAGACTTAAGGAATGGTCAAACAGCTGTCTGTCTGTGCAGACAGCTGAGCGGATCATTACAATGCCCTTGTGTTAAAGCCCTGAGAATTCAATAAGGACTAGCCAGGACTAGGACTTCTTCTCTGTTTCAACAGGTTCCTGTCACTTCCTTAGTATAATTGTGCCTATGCAACACATGATTTAAATATCAGCCTATTAAGTAGACACTTTGCAGGTTTCCTATCAGGTCCAAAGCATTTTGGAGCTGCCCCTTGATATCATTTTCCTGTGGTAGAGGGGTGACGATCCCCCATCAATTTTGTCAAATATGGGATACTATTAAAATGATAATCCACGCTAAAAGTCCAGATCTCAGATAATTGTCGCAGCTTAAGTCCAGTTCTTTCAGACAAGAATCTCTTCACATACAGTATATATTATAAACTTCAAATATGGGATACTGCCTCTGTCTCAGATTGTCCAGCAAGCTCATGGTGAACCAGAACTGCTAGGAAAGTGTAAGCTCCCGCAAGCTCGGACAAGCTCCCTCTGGCATTGCTGAGTGAAAGGGATGCTCGGCGTACGCTCTACTGCACTGCCTCTGAACCAGGAAGTGGTTGAATGGTCCCGAGTCAACTACTAGAGGCAAGTTCATTGCCTAGCCACTGTGGGGAGATCTCGTGATTAGTATAGTGCAGTATCAAAGTCTACTTGCCTCATTTGTTAGTTTCCTGCGATAGCGTTACGTCGCTAGAGCTAGCTGCTGGGCATTCCTTGCTGTAGTTTACTCTGTCTGAATCCTTGCCTGAACCTTTGCCGAATTATTCACCATTCTATTGCCTGCTGCCTGGACTGACTCTTGCCTGACCACTCTCCTGTCTTATTCCTGTACCTGTGTGACAAACGTGCATGACCTTTGGCTTGCTGACTACAAAATTGACCACAATTAGGATTCACTGTTATCTGATACATGTGTTTGACCCCTGGCTTCCCGACTACAAGATTGTATACAATTGTGATCTGACATCTGTAACTTATCTGTATCATAGCTTTGTGGGAACTGGTGGTACCATTGCCTTAAAGGCCTTCAGTCCTATACCTTGCGCAGTAAAGGCCTGAGTGTAGTCAGGCAGACTGTACTTGTCTCCCTTTCAAGCAGTGACGCACCACACAAGGTGAAGATTGCGGTGGTAGATTGGGGCATAGGGTCTGATATCAAGGCGGCAATGCAGAAAATCTTGGTGCTACCTATGTGTTCATGAGCAAAAAATACATGTGTGCCTTAAAGGAAGCATCAGGCAAAAATGTATTCCCCATGATATACTTACGGGGGGCTTTCTCCAGCCCCTTGAAGCCATGTCCCACGCCGCTTCTCTGCTCGCAGCCGCCAGTCCAGGGGCTGTGTGCAGAGGCCGACCTCCCCTAATGCGCATGCACAAGCGCAGCTGTCAATCAAGTCCATGTTGTCCGCAGCGTACTGTGCAGGCCAGTAGTTCTGCGCCTGCGCAGTACGCTGCGGACAATGCGGACTTGATTGACAGCGTTGCTTCACGCAGGCGCTGTAAGGACGACCTCGAGGCCGGCCTCTGCAGCGGCGGGTACCCCGGGCCAGGGGCTGCGTGAAGATACGGCGTGGGACATGTCGGCTTCAAGGGGCTGGAGGAAGCCCCCGGTAAGTATTTCATGGGGAATTTTTGCCTGATGTTTCCTTTAACCCCTTGCTGACCATGTAACACCGATTGGCGTGAACGTGGCGATACCTCCAGGACCGCTCCACGGCAATTGGCGTGAAGTTCTGGGGTGGGGTTTTTCAGAGATCGTGCACGCATCTCCGCTTGAATGACAAAACTCCACTCTGCCATCAGTCTCCCAGCGGCGATCGCCGCTAGGAGACTGTTAGACGGCAAAACCGCCGTATATTTACTCTGTACAGCACTGCGATCTATGGCAGTGCTGTACTGGGGACAGCCGTGTTACACGGCTGTCCCCCTGGGCAGCAGAGAAGGATCCGCTGTCATAGGTTGAAGTCTATGACAGCCGATCGCGCTGATTGGCTGGCGGGGGGAGGGAGGGTTAAAAAAAAATAATTAAAACCATAGCAACATTTATTGTAAAAACAAATAAATATTTGTAAAAAATAAACAAAAACATTGGAGAGCGATCACAGCCCACCAACAGAAAGCTCTGTTGGTGGGCAGAAAAGGGGGGGATAAGTTGTGTGCTGAGCAGGGGCGTACCTAGAAATCACTGGGCCCCCCTGTGAAACTTCTGATGGGGCCCTCTCCCGTTAAATGCTACCAAACCCCCAACCCCCCCCCCCCCCCCCTAGGCATTTTCTCTATCAGTTAAATTAGCTTCTGTGATAAAACATGCATGTTTTCACACATACAGACACACATGTGTGCAGAAAATGCATACAGAAAACCTACAGACGAGTGTGCTCCCAGCCTCAGCTTATTACACTCACTCTGTCCATCTCTGATGGAGCAGAACTGTCTCTGCAGCCTTTTCCAGCATTACTACAGTACACAGCACTTGGGGAGGGGTGGAAAAGCTGGGGACTGGGTGCTGTACACAAGAGCCTGCTGAACACTGAATAGGGATTGTCTACAAAACTTTGTAAGATTCCTTATCAGTGGCTGAGCAGATGCAGTCATTAGAACAATTGTGCACAGAGCAGAAAGCTTTTTCTCTCCTTGTCCTTAGTTGTCAGTCTCTCAGGACGGGCCCCCCTGCAGCTGCATTCCTTGCAGGGTCTATTGTTACGCCCCTGGTGCTGAGATGTACGGCCCTGCAGCAAGCCCTTAAAGCTGCACTAATTTGTAAAAAATGGCCTGGTCACTAGGGGAGTTTAAGCCCATGGTTAATGTTTTTTGTGGACAGCTAAGGCTTATTTTAGGCACATCTTTCTTGTAGATCTAATTTGTGCAGCTTCTAATGCTAGACTCATGCACTCTAAAAAAAAGACTGGCAAGAACTACCTGTAGGTCACTTGTAGGAAATTACGGGGTTATTTCATGCTTCTTTTAGCATCTTTTGTTCTAGTCTCAGTAGCTGTGGATAAGCAAGTGCTTTTACCCCAAGAATGAGGAGACAAAGCAGTTCAAAACTTGTCAGCTTTGCATATTCTGTTGTAAGTGGCAGCAACACAGGAAAAAATAAATGTACAGTGCATGGACCCTGCTTAAAAACTGGACAAACTTTTGCACATGTAAAATTTTTTCTTTCATTTTTCTCCTTTTTTTCAGGCCTGTTTTACACCTGGCCATTGCGGGGCTCCGCCCCATCACATCGCTATACAGAAAACATCATTCAAGTGACCCTATGGCAGAGTGGGACGACAGGATCATATGTATAGCGCAGCCACACGCCCTTCGCCCAGTGATGTACTTCCAGCTGGACAGGAAGTACATCACTGGGATTCCCAGATTTCCCCATTGTATTCATATTGTTCCATGCATGCGCTCTGCACTGCCTCCGTCAACTTTATTTTTTCTTTACATTTTCTGCTTCGCCCATTGACTCTCATTGCTTCCACCACCTGCCGCGGAAGTCTGGCAGTAACGCGATGTCGACTTTTTGCAGCGTCTCGCCGGCCGATTGGGAACTTCGGATGCAACGACGACATGTTGTGGCGAGTGTGCCAGGCCCCATTGCCTTGCATTGTCGTTGGGTCACCCTGCGGTAAAACAGGGTAATGTAATGCACACTCGCAAGGCAAGTGTAAAAGGGGCTCCGAGGTTCACAGAATGAAAAACTAACTGTGCACTGAATTTGTTGCTTTTTTTTTTTGCAAACTGTTTCCTGCAGTTGTGGCTAGCTACTTTTCACCTTATTTCAATGTGTGTAAATATGTAAATTGGCCAGGTGTGCCTGTATATCTATATCTCTCCGTTCTGAGATACGTTACAGAAGTCAAGAAATGAAATGCTGTTAAGCGGTCTTAGTAATATGAGGAGAGTAAAGGGACAGGAAATGGATGTTTGTGTAACACATACACACACATACCTAGAGAGACACCTGCAGACACCTACTCTCCATGCATCTGTCACTACCAGGTAATATCAAGGAAATCCTCCTGTCTCTCTCCACCACATACTGATAACCATGAGAAAGTTCCACAGATGTCTGTCTGCCTCTCCAGTCCCTGTCACTCTGTCCCCAACAGACTTGCCACCCACTGAGAACACCTGCTCTTCAGCACTCAGGTTATTTGCAAAACCTAAAGCTTTATTGAAACGTGGAGATGTTACACCACAGGCAGTGATTTCTACTCTGAGGGCTAGCACTCTACATACTGTATAAATGAAAGCCTGGCATGTTATCACACTAAATAGGAGCAGGCAGTAGCGTCGTGAGGGTGGTGCGGGGGGTGCGACCCGCACCAGGTGGGGTGACCCCTGCAGCCCTACAGGGGGTGCGCTTTAATGGAGGGGGGAGCCGCGGGGAGGACAGCCCGACCTCTCCCTCCCTCTCCCCGGGCCTCCATCCATGCTCCCCCCTCCCAGTGCAGAGTGAGCACGGAGCCCAGGGAAGCGCTGTAGTAAACTACTCGCCTCCCTGGTTCCAATCGCTGCACTCGCCGCCGGTCTCCTCTCTCTGCATAGAGGCTGATACACACGCTGCTTCCGGAAGCAGCGTGTGTATTAGCATCTATGCAAAGAGGGGAAGACTGGCGGCGAGTGCATCGATTGGAACCAGGGAGGTGAGTAGTTTACTACATCGCTTCCCTACGGCTGCGTGCTCACTCTGCACTGGGAGGGGGGAGCATGGAGGGCGGCTCGGGGAGAGGGAGGGAGAGGGAGGGCTGCCCTCCCCGCGGCTCCCCCCTCCATTATGGGGGGGCACCTACCTACCTAATACTGGGGGACAGCTACCTATCTAACTGGGGGCACCTACCTAATCTAACCTATACTGGGGGGCACCTACCTAATCTAACCTATACTGGGGGGCACCTACCTAATCTATACTGGGGGCAGCTACCCATCTAACCTACGCTGGGGGGAAGCTACCTAATAATCTAACCTATACTGGGGGGCACCTACCTAATCTAACCTATACTGGGGGGCAGCTACCTATCTAACCTATACTGGGGGGACCTACCTAATCTAATCCATAATGGGGGGCACCTACCTATCTAACCTATACTGGAGGAACCTACCTAATCTAACCTATACTGGGGGGCACCTACCTAATCTATACTGGGGGCAGCTACCCATCTAACCTATACTGGGGGCACCTACCTAATCTAACCTATAATGGGGGACAGCTACCTATCTAACCTATACTGGGGGGCATCTACCTATCTAACCTATACTGGGGGGCAGCTACCTAACTAACCTAGACTGGAGGCACCTACCTATCTAACCTATACTGGGGGCAGCTACCTATGTAATCTATACTGGGGCACCTACCTATCTAACCTGTATTGGGGGCACCTACCTACCTAGCTAGCCTATACTGGTGGCAACTATACTGGCTACCTATATTGGAGGCACCTACCTAACTAACCTATACTGGGGGAACCTACATATCTAACCTATGCTGGGGGCAACTATTCTGGCTACCAATTAGCCCACTGCCTTACTGTTACATTACAGTTACCCCCACCCATGTGATGTCATGCCCACACCCATTTTTTTGCTGCTGCGCGCTTCGCTTTTTTTTTTTGGGGGGGGGGTAGGTAAATTATCCGCACCGGGTGTCAAACACCCTAGCTACGCCACTGGGAGCAGGGTTAATAAAGACACCTCAGACTTTCAAATTTGCAGTAATGATCGCCCAGACTTACAGAATTTCTGCAACAGACTGGGGCCTGGGACCCACTAGAGCATTTTTTGAGTGTTTAGGGAGATAGCAATTGCGATAGCACTTTGCGCTTTCTAGTGAGTCCCAGGTCTAAGAGCTCGTTCACACTAAGGGCGTTTTTGCCCTTTTTTCAAGCGCAGGCATTTTTCAAAATCACACTAAAAACGCTTGTGCAATGATTCCCTACGAGAGAGTTCACATCTGAGCGGTTAATTCCCGATCCGCACAGTAAAGCGCTGCCTGTACCTTTTTTTGAGGCGAATCCGCCTCAATGGAAGGTATAGGAAAACCACAAAACGCTAAAAAAAAAATTGCTTTGTGTAGTGTCTGCATTCGTGTTTTTAAGAATAAATACATTGTAATTATTCTTTTCCATGTCAGAGAGTTTTGCAGACTTGCGTCAGGGAGTGAATTAAAAAAATGCTCTGGAAAAGCGCTTAGAAAAGCCCTTTTAACAAAAATGCGCCGCCCACCCAAGCACCGGGATTCGCAAAAAAAAAATTGCATCATAAAACCACCAACGCGAACGCTAAGGCGATTGGAAGGCAATGTGAACAAGGGCACATGTCCAAGTATAAATTTGCAATGCGATTTTTCGCATTAAAAATGAAACCAATGCATGTCAAAGGAGTCATTTTCATAGAATGCAAATTTTCGCATGGGGTGGGATGCAGAAAAAAACATGGATTGCATGCTGCAGATTTTTGCACCACACATCCATTTCTCATGTCATGAAAATTTGCATTAAAATGTGCATAAAATGCACAACTTTGCTTACAGGAAAAACATATGCAAAATGTAATATCCTAGTGGAAATAGACCCTAATACTGCTAGAAAATGTAACTTACAGTACTATTTTTACAAAAAAATTTCTATAAAACAAGCAATATTTTCTGGTTTCTATTGTCCCTCTTAAAAGGAATGTTTTTTATTTTGGTTGTACAGGCAATTCGCTATTTACAAATGACTCTAGTTACAATGTTTCATACATACATACAAAGTTGTCTTCACAAACAAAATATACAGTAATGTTTTGGTCAATACATATTTTTGTTGTTACATGTTACAGTATTGTATAAACTGATGGAAGACGTTAAAAACACATTGAAAACAAGAAATAAACATTGTTTTTGCTAAAAGTCAGAATTGCCCAAAAGTAAATTATTTATTCACGTTTCAATATGTATAACATGGCCCAACTTACATACAATCTTCCAGAAAGAAAACCTGTTTGTAAGTAGGGCACTGCCTGTATTTATATTTTATGTTTAGCAATATAGTCACCTTCTCTCAAGATGCATTTCTGGGAATGAGTTTAGAACAAATGCTTTTTGAGATCTGCAAGGACAACTGTTTGTCTATAGAAAAGTTATCTAGTGTTCCCACTATTGTGCTGTGATGCAGTGTGTTTCCAGTTGTGCTGTGATGCAGTGTGTTTCCAGTTGTGCTGTGATGCCGTGTGTTTCCAGTTGTGCTGTGATGCCGTGTGTTTCCAGTTGTGCTGTGCTGAGATGCAGTCTGTTTCCAGTTGTGCTGAGATGCAGTCTGTTTCCAGTTGTGCGGTCATGCAGTGTGTTTCCAGTTGTGCTGTCATGCAGTGTGTTTCCAGTTGTGCTGTGCTGAGATGCAGTCTGTTTCCAGTTGTGCTGTCATGCAGTGTTTCCAGTGCATACTGCTGCATGAATGTCTGTCTACTACTAAATTCCATTAAATGCTATAGGAAAGTCAAAAAGCTGCATGTAAGTGAATAGGGAAAACTTGGTATGTTTTTGGTTCATTTTCCATATTTTATTTAAAAAAAAAACACACACACACACACACAAAAAACAAGGACAAACAAACATATTTTGCAAGCTGTTTTAACCCTTTCTCACCCAATTCAATGCCAGGGCACATGAGACATTGCTGACATTTTAGATGTTTGCACTAAATGTTTCATTGATTTAGTGCAGTACCTAATGCAGTAAACACTTTGCCTTCATAGCTATCCTTTTAAGTTCTTTAGAGAGAGAATGATTTGTATTTTGTTTTCCACTTTTAAAGCTCAGATTGCCACTTTAATTATGCCAAATTTTTCAAAATGGGATCAGATTTTTCTTTTTTAGCCTAGCAATCAGTGCTGAAATGACTGAACACCTCCTTTCACTTGGAGTAAAAGGATTCCCAGCCGTGACCAGTATACCATTACTTCTCACCAGAAAAGTTACACAGCCCATTAACTTGCAATGTGGCAATCAATGACAAATTAGTATTTTTTGAAACAGACATCCCTGTCTGGCATTGTAGCCAATGGGGGTCTTCACTTTCAAAGTGGTACATGCAAATTTGGCAATCTATAATATGGCTATTAGGATGGCTACCACATCATCAACAGCGTGATAACAGATTTTAGAAGCAGATGTCCACATAAACTGGCAGTCAAATAATTGTGGCAATCTTTTAACCTGATCACTACTTTTATAAATCTGTTGATCTGTTAAGTGCTGTTATTTCTGCAATCTGTCCATTATTTTTTAATATGTCTTACTGTATATTCCTTCTGGAGGCCTTTTCCCCTTGATCTCTGACTTGCAATTTGGTCCCCTTAGGGCCCTTTTACACTACGTCAGTTGCGTTGCAGAATAATTTTGTGTTGTAACGGATGATGTTATTCTAATTCGCTGCATGCAGGCGTTGTGTTAACGTTTATATCCGGTATCCACTGCAGTTGTGCATGCGTTGTGCAACACGCACAGTGTGCATTCAACTTTAGGGCTAGTTCACACTGTATTGTATAATTCTGCATGTCAACTCACTGCCCATACACTTCTATGGGCCTGTTCTCAGTACTGTGTTTATCCGTGTGATTTTTTGTATTGTACCTGTGCCTGCTTTTGGAATAAAGCACCTGCAGTGCCGATTGACCTCCTCTTTCTCCAATCCTTCTAGTTTGCTGCATGCAGGCTCTGAATTTATGTCCAGTCTCCATTGCAGTTCTCACACATTTTAACACATGTATTATGCAATGCACCACTGTGAGGGTGGCCATACATCACTTGATGTGTGGCCAGATCGACCATGAGATTGTTCCCTCTCGAGGGATCTATTGCCGGCCCATACGCTGCACACTGATTTACATTATGAAATCCGCAATGCCCCAAGTATATATCCCCCCCTCCCCCAATGTGAAGTGTTGAAGGCTCACCTGCTGTCACACATTGGCACAGTGCGACAGGTGAGCCTTCAACACTTCACACAGGTATGGAGGGCGGGGGGGTGACACATAAAGGCAATAGTGTGTACTGCTGACTTTCTTCTTCTGCTTACCTACAGCTTTGATGATCATGGCAGCACTAAAATGAAAAACTGTAATGTGCAATCTCTCACTTTAGTAAATAATCCTCCCTGTATTTCCTAGCAGAAGATCACATCAATGGCTGGGCAAGAAGAACTTTGACGGGGAGGGAGGAGAAGGAAATCAGCAATGGCATATTTTTCTATATCTAAAGTCTTTCTTCAGGTAAATTGATGCTTTGCAACCCATTTAAAGAGCCTCCGTAACAAAAATTGCATCCTGTTTTTTATCATCATACAAGTTCCAAAAGCTATTCTAATGTGTTCTTGCTTACTGCAGCACTTTATACTATCACAGTCTCTGTAATAAATCAATGTATCTTTCCCCTGTCAGACTTGTCGGCCTGTGTCTGGAAGGCTGCCAAGTTCTTCAGTGTTGTGGTTCTGCTATGAACTCCCCTTCCAGGCCCCTCTATGCACACTGCCTGTGTATTATTTAGATTAGGGCAGCTTCTCTCTTATCTTTTACAAGCTGGATAAATCGTCCTCTGAGCTGGTTGGGCTTTCACATACTGAAGAATTACAGACAAGGGCAAAGCTGTTTGCAGGAAGAAACAAGCAGCCTGAAACTTCAGTGCATGAGAACAAGGGGTAAGAAACACAAAAATGATCTCTTGAGATTCAAAAGGAAGGGTGTATACAGCCTGCTTGTGTATGGATGTATTTTCTATGTGTGGACATACTGTACATCAACCTACTTCCTGTTTTGGTGGCCATTTTGTTTGTTTATAAACAAACTTTAAAACTGTTTTTAACCACTTTTAATGCGGCAGGGAGCGGCAAAATTGTGACAGAGGGTAATAGGAGATGTCCCCTAACGCACTGGTATGTTTACTTTTGTGCGATTTTATTAATACAGATTCTCTTTAATGAAGGTTTACAAGTCCGTGTTCTCCCCAGGCTCTTTTAGCCGGGTGCTCTACCCGGCTAGTTTTGGTGAGCATCTGGCTGTCATTGGCTCACCTCCTCCTATGCTGTAAGCAGAGTTGCTCACACAAGCACCGGCCCTGTATTCTTTCATCTCACACCACCCAGCTACTTTTTCATACCACCCGGCTGAAAAAAAAAATTCTGGGGAGAACACTGAAGTTTACTAACTGATAGTCAAATCATTGTTTGCAAACAAAAGATTCATGAAAGTAGAAACCATGTTACTGAAATTGCAAAGCATCATGGATTTTTGCATAGCAAAACACAACAGTAGACTTCCTCTTTTGCTTTCCCTGAATAGAATTCTCTACAACTCCAGACACAATCCCAATCCAGGGACTGCTGATGCTGTTCCCCCCATTCCTTTAGATTGTAAGCGCGCAAGGGCAGGGCTCTCTCAACATCTGTAATGTATCTTGGAATTTGTTATACATTTTATCCATCATGTTACTTTTGTCACTGTAATCACTAATTCTGTATTTTGTATAGTGTTCTAAACCATTATTTACATAATTATATACCCCATATTTGTTTCTTAGGCCAGTTTCACAGTACTGTACATACACATTAAAAAATGTTCTGTTGGCAGATCAGAATGTTTCCTAACGGATGTGAATGGATCCAATGTTAACCTATGGATCTGTTCACATCAGTCCGTCCAAACGGATCTGTTCTGCATGATCTGCAAGTTTCCTGCAGCACCAATTTTTTCGAACCTCTGAGTCCAGTGGGACGGAAACAGAAGCTGAAGCACTGCATTGGGGCAATGAGAAAACTGAACGTTTCTTTCACATTAACCTCCCTGACGGTAAGCCCGTGCTGAGCACGGGCTAAGCTGCCGCGGAGGATTGCTCAGGCCCTGGTGGGCAGATTTGCACACTTTTTTTGTTGCACGCAGCTAGCACTTTGCTAGCTGCGTGCATAACTCGATCGTCGGCGCTCGCCGCCGATTCGCTGCTACCCGCCGCGTTAGATGGGGCCCCTCCCCCAGACCCTGTGCGCAGCCTGGCCAATCAGAGCCAGGCAGCGCTGAGGGGTGGATCAGGACTCCCTCTGACGTCACAATGTCGACGACGTCTGTGACGTCATCCTGATCGTCGCCATGGCGACGGGGGAAGCCAAACAGGAAATCCCGTTCTGAACGGGATTTCATGTTTGCTCTGATCGCCAGAGGTGATCGGAAGGGGTGGGGGGATGCCGCTGCAAAGCGACTATCATGTCGCTAGCTACATGATTTTAAAAAATAAATAAATAAATTTAAGTGCTGCGCTGCCCCCTGGCGGTTCTAATAGACCGCCAGGGAGGTTAAAGGGCAAAATACACTTTGGGGGTGGGAGTTGGGGGGATGTGGGGAAACGGAAAGGAAACGGAGTGGCAATCAACCAGTGATCATATAAGTTCTCACGGATCTGTTTGCCACTTCAAAACAAGTGTGAACCTGGCCTTACTTTGTACAGCGTCACAGAATATGTTGGTGCTTTTTAAATCAATAATAATAATAATAATAATAATAATAATAATACTGGCTCGGTTTGCATCTTCCTGCTCATAAGACCGCAAGAAAACTTGGTAAACTAAGATTATAGCCAAAGGGAGGGACTCTTGCTAAGGAACTGTAATATGGATGAATCAGCTAATTAATAACCGCTACTGGACCTTTCACAATTCAATAAAATTGACTTACATTGACTCAGCACCAGTCACCTGGCAGTCCTGCTGATCCTCTCCTTCTAATGGTGAATACACACGGTTCGTTCCCGCATCGAATGCGCCGCTCGATTCCCGACTAATCGATTATTCCCGAATATTTCCGAGCGCATTTTGATGATTTTTAGGTCGATTGCCATGTAAAGTATGGCAAATCGACCTAACGATCCATCGAAACGCGAATCGGACATGTCGGAAATAAATGAATCAACGGGAATCGAGCGACGCATCGACGGGAATAGAGTGCGGGAACGAACCGTGTGTATCCAGCATAATACTTTCAGCCATAGACCCTGAACAAGCATATGCAGCAGATCACGTGTTCCTGACATTATTGTCAGATCTGATAAGATTAGCTGCATGCTTGCTTCTGGTGTGATTCAGACACTTCTGCAGCCAATAAACCAGCAGGGTTGCCAGGCAACTGGTACTGCTTAAAAGGAAAACAATATGGCAGCCACCATATACGTCTCATTACAGTTGTCGTTTAACCACTTGCCGACCACCGATCGGCGGCACAGAGTGGCTCTACTGTTCCTCCAGGATGCCCTATTATGTCATCTCGCGAGGAGCAAGATTAGACGGGAGCTCCCGTCAGTAAAAAGAGCGGGCCACAGTGATCAGTCTGCTAGTTCGCGATCGGAGCTGGCAGCTTGTTTTTTTTTTTTTTTATGTACTGCAAAAATGTCGCTTTTTTTTTTATAAAAAAAAAACTAAAAATTGCAGCAGCAATTAGATACCACCAAAAGGAAGCTAGACTGAGGAGAAAAGGGGCTAAAATTCATTTGGGTGCTAATGACCGAGCAATAAACCGTTAAAGTTGTGAAGTGCCAAAATGTAAAAAATGGCCTGGTCCTCAAGAGGTTATGGGGCCAGAGACTTCTGCTACTGATGTGGTTAAGGAGTTCATGCATAGATAAAAACAAGTTCTGCCACACAGGATCACAAAAACGTTTATGCCTGGAGTTGGGTTCTAAATTGTTTGCAGCTCTTCTAGCCGGACAGATAGAACACAAGAAATATTTTCAAAGAATACAATATTTGTACCTAATTAAACATAAAAAAACACATAAAGTCTATTGTTTAGTGATGGGGAAAAAAAAATTATATATATATATATATATATATATATATATATATATATATATATATATATATATATATATATATATATATATTATAAAAAGTTACCACAGGTTCCCTATAACTACTATACCAGGTTACTGCCAGTAAGCAGTTCAGTCACAGCAGAGACACTATCCTGCATATAAATTGCATGCATGCAGTATACAGGCAGAAGCAGCAGACCTGCCAGATGTGTTACAGTTTTTTATGATGAAATATTTGGCAGCACACAGCAGTAAAATAAACACACAGCAGGACTCAGTAAGCAGCAGGTTACATGCAGCAAACACACACAGTGGGTAAACACACACATACACACAGCAGGATATACACCTTTCACTCAGCAAGCCATGATTAGCATAATAAATATTGCTGGAGAACAGCTCAAAGTGAGGATAGATTGGTCACACAGGATTAAGCAAGCCCTTCATCTCTGTATGCCCACACCACAGGAATCTCTGGGCCATAAGATATTCATGGGTCAGACGCACAGGCCCATAAACCCTTCACCTATCACAGGACTACAAGACCAGAAACCCTTTATCTATTATATGAACCAGAAGAAGAGGAACTTTCCACTTATCAGTGAAACATAAGGCCAAACCTCTTCATCTGTTTTATGAAACAGGAACCATTCTCCAGCTAGAGCATGGATGACCAACTCCTGTCCACGAGGGCCATATCCATGCCAGTGTTAACGATGGACAGAGAAATTACAAAATGTGTTCTATTTGATGAATCACACCTTTCATGATTCAGTACCATCAATTAATTTGAACTGTGGCAAAAATGTGGGACCTTGGCCCTTGAGAACTGGAGTTGGACAGCCCTAAGCTAGAGGAACAACATGGCAGGTAACCCATACCTGCCAAGGATATACCACAGGCTGGAAGCCTTCAGATGTCGAGGGTACTCATTTCTCTCAGTATTTAAATACAGTAGCCAGGGATTCACCTGCCAAAAAAAAGAGAGCAGTCAAAATATTTTACCTGCCAGGGTAATCTAAGTGACAGGAACTTTCTGTCTGCTAGAGAAACTACAGAGCTACAAAGGAAAGAAGAGTCTTGGAGTAGCTTTGCAGAGAAATGGTAGCCCACTTGATCACGCTAATAACTAACTTGTGAGGAGCTCAGAAAGCTGGGCACAAAGCACGACAGTAGACTTATCTCAGGTCACTGATGCATCTTGTAAGCCTCTTGAGTTCCTCACATATTCGTTATCAACTTGACCAAGTGAACTACCATTCCTCTCCAATGGTTAACATGGTTAGCTAAGTGCAGTAACATACAGAGATTGATTCTGCTGTTCCCTCATCTACCATGTTTAACTGCGCCCTCAAGGTTTCGGGTCCAAGGTCCTGCAGGGGACCTCAGGTAAGTCTGCTCTCAAGCTTTTTAGCCCATTCGATGTGTCCTATCATGGATGCATTCACTGTATGTGTAGGAAGGAACTGCATTGACCATTAGCATAAGGACCCCAGGATATGTGGAATCAATCTCTGTAAACTGTAACCCTAACCTGAGCTGTCCGGCTTCTGATGAAACCAGATCAATCAAGCCCTCCAACTGCCACGCCAGATGTCTGCTATATTTTTTCCTCTGTCATATAGCTCTCTCATTCTGCCCATACTTTTGTAATAACATAATATGCCACCTTTGTCTGCTCTTTCACATACAACAACATAGTGACTAACGTTCATAGATTTGCTAGGAAATCCTACTTTCTGACAGTGTAAATTAGGAAAATGGGAAAAATCTGAAAAATGCAAAGGCAACTTTTATTCCAATCATGAGACAAATGATCTCAATATACTAGTATAGTGTCCTGGTATCATGGAAGTAGTGGGGGACAGTGGATATCTAGCCTAGAGGAACAAGATGTCCACAAATGACAACAGGTGCAGGACTACTTTGAATGCCAGTGAAATCAGAAAGTCAGAAATAATTCCCATGCTAGGCAAACCTGCAAAACAAGGATCTCTTCACATGGCTGCATGCATTAAATAGAATCTGTATTGTTAAAATCGCTCAAAAGTAAACATACCAGTGCGTTAGGGGACATCTCCTATTACCCTCTGTCACAATTTCGCCGCTCCTCGCCGCATTAAAAGTGGTTAAAAACAGTTTTAAAAAGTTTGTTTATAAACAAACAAAATGGCCACCAAAACAGGAAGTAGGTTGATGTACAGTATGTCCACACATAGAAAATACATCCATACACAAGCAGGCTGTATACAGCCTTCCTTTTGAATCTCAAGAGATCATTTGTGTGTTTCTTTCCTCCTGCAGTTCTCATGCACTGAAGTTTCAGGCTGCTTGTTTCTTCCTGCAAACAGCTTTGCCTTTGTCTGTAATTCTTCAGTATGTGAAAGCCCAGCAAGCTCAGAGGACAATTTATCCAGCTTGTAAAAGATAAGAGAGAAGAGAGAAGCTGCTCTAATCTAAATAATACACAGGCAGTGTGCATAGAGGGGCCTGGAAGGGGGAGTTCATAGCAGAACCACAACACTGAAGAACTTGGCAGCCTTCCAGACACAGGCTGACAAGTCTGACAGGGGAAAGATACATTGATTTATTACAGAGACTGTGATACTAGTAAGTGCTGCAGTAAGCTAGAACACATTAGAATAGCTTTTGGAACTTGTAGGATGATAAAAAACAGGATGCAATTTTTGTTACGGAGTCTCTTTAAGGAAAGGATCATTAATACAAAAATGGATTGCCGTTGCCGTATTCAACATTTCAAAATCCAAGGCTTCTCACACTGTAGTAAGTCATGTATAGTGGTCTCAACTTATCTATTAATCAACAATTACTTATTAAAAACTACAGTGAGGAGTTCTTACTCCATTATTAATAAACATAGCAGATAAGCCTTCACCTGTTTAAAAATAAAAATAAACATGGGAAGCATCTGTATAGGAGAAGCCAGCACTAGGGGGAGCTGTGAGGAACTGAGGATAAATTGCCCAATATTGTGATGGGCCATAAGTATCTGCAGGTTGTTTGTATGTTAGGTGTTGGTAATTTGAGGACTCCCTGTATATAAGTGGGTTTTGGGCTGCAGTTTGGGCACTTGGTCTCTAAAAGGTTTGCAATCATTGGTCTAGGGCCTTGGAGCATGAAATAAGACTGGATCTCTCTCCCTCACGTGACCACTCCACCAATGCATTCCTGCAGAATTCCTGGAAACTTCTTCATGGCACAGAGCTTGCAATCCAAACTGCATATCCCTTTAGATCATGTAATGTAGCCAAGCTTCTATTCTATCTCAGTTAATAAACTGTCCCCCTCATCAAACCGCTATCATAAGCTTCCATGCTTGTGTGTAATGTGTTTAGTAACAGAGACTCAGAGAGAATGACATAAGGTACAGCTAAGCACTGGCTGTGTGTGCACTAATCTGTGAGGCATTGCATGTGAGAGGTATAATCATGTGACAAGAATGCTAGATGTTTTACTAACGGGCTGATAATATTTGAGGAAACTTTATGCCTGGCAGGCGTAGAAAAATAGAGCTCAGTATTGGAAAAGGTGGTAAGTTTAGCCCTGATGAAGTGGGCACCACATCATTAGTATTATTCATTTGAATGCCCAATGTTGATGCGATAAACATCAGCCCAGTCTACACGTGCCGATTTGTCTTATCAATCGAGCCGCTAATGCGGCTCGATTGATAAGATCCGACAGGTACAATCTCGCCGCGGCCGATTCCCCGCTCGTTCCCCGCGAGCGGACAATAGCGGGGAATCGAGCGGAAGATAAGCGTCGCCGGCACGAGCGGGGATCAAATCCGACGCACGCGCGGACATGCCAGGATGCGGCGGGTACGTGCGGGGATGCGGAAGAGTCGATCCGGCGGCTAATCGAGCCGCCGGATCGCCCGGCGGATCGCTCAGAAACAGCCGTATCAGTCCGCCGACAGACTGTACACACGCCGGACTGTCACTGGAACGCCCACCCAGCGGGAGGTGACGACGGACCCGTCGTTGCCTCCAGTCCGGCGTGTGTACGGACCTTTAGATCGTAGCCCCAGGCCCTCCTCACCTCATCTAAGCTTCTATAAACTCTGGATGTGTATCTATCAAGGAAGGATAAAGAGGAAGGGATTGGGGAATAGATATGGTTAAGATAAGGCACCAGATGGGAAAGAAGATAATTTAAGGGCTAGGCTATTTGAACCAAGGTTGCAGCAAGAAAGGGGTTGCAGTTATGGTAAGGCACAGCAAAAATGAACTTTAATGTTAGGAACAGAGTTGTAAAAGTGGTTTAAGTTAAAGCTAGACTCTTGCAATAGTGAGAGGGGTAAGAGGACCCAGAAATCAAAAATAAAATGCTCTCATACTTGGTATTCAGTGAACCACACCACAGTCATACTTGTGACCCCAGGTACAACTGGGATGTACAGATCTAGTTATGGCTGCCGTTGCTGACTACAACTAAAAGTACCTTTATAGAATATGAATAAAATAGAAAAGGATGCAAAGTACTAGTACAAAAGAATTTCAAAATTCAAAAATAAACGATAGAGAAGGAGCCCAAATAAAGTTTTAAAAAGTAGTCCCAAAGTAATCAAACAGTACAAATCTGTACTGAGCACTTTAACTCCTAGAAACCAATCAGGAATCAGAGTTCATCCATCAAGACTGGATCAGACAATTCAAACAAATGTCTGGTTGCTGTGGTTTATTGGACGCTTGCACATTTTGTTAGTAAACAAACTCTATTGTCTCATTAAAAGACAAACTGTTCGGGGATAAATCTAATAACACAAAATCGTGACAGTGGTGCTATAAATACTAATCCTGCGTTGTGTTAGAGTTGAATAAGTCCAGGACCACCTTAATGTGGTCATATTTTAATCTGACATTATCTTTATGTACAATGGCCCATTTTTGGAGCCCTATTCCAGAGTTTGTAATGGGAAGGAGGAGAGGTGCTGCAGAGTCCATAGCCACCCATCGCCTTCTCTGCCAGTCCAGCACAATGGCATCCCCTGTGAGGTTGGGGGGTGTCGCCAGGCTATATTACTCCCCATGCCACACACTGGGGGGGGCTGGCACTGGCCCCCAACACCCTTCTCATTCTATTCATGCCCTTATTAGCATGTCAATGGCACTGTCACCCAGCTCTGTCACCAAATGTCAGCGGGAGATGAAAAGATAGGACACATGAGGGGGGTTCTGGGTAGAGGAGGGGGCGAGAGGGGAGCAGAAAAAAAAACAAACCTGAAAAGGAGAAAGAAAGAGTTACAAAGTGGAAAAAGAGGCAAAATAAAGAGAAAGACATGTGAATAAATGGAATTTGAGCATAAAGAAAAAGGAATTCAAAGAAAGAACACTTAGGTATCCGCTGAAGGGACAAGTAAAGCAGGGAAAAGCTTAATTTTACTACGTTTTCAAAACTAAGTGAGAATACAGAAAGCAATTTGAAGCCTAAAGCAATGCTATTTGTAAGGAGAGTTCTTGAGCACAAATTCCTGAGTAGCATCAGCAATTTTCAGCTGTTTCCAATCTCTTTTATATCAGAACAATGTGTATCTTAGCACTATTTTCGTATCAGTTGCTTTTGATCATAAATTTGATATGCTTCATCAGATGAACTTTTGTAATGAAACAGTGGGAAGTAATTTATTTTTGGATAGGGGGGCCATTACAGCAGACCTATTTATCGGAACATTGCCATGTACATGAAATATTTAACCCCCATCATAAAAGTGAGTGAAGCTTGACTCAGTAATGTGAATCTGAAATATACAGAATAAAATGAAGAGGTGGCCACACTGGGTCCTTAAAGTGTGCCTAAACCCAGAACTTCACCTCTGCTGTAAAAGATAAACAAGAGCATAATAACCTTTAAAGAAAAAACATTTCTTTGTCACAGCTTATAGAGCTTCTACAGTGCTCCTACAGAGTTTTTACTTTCTGGTTTCCTGGGAGCACAGAAAGAGTTAAGGTGGCCATAAAGCAGGCAACTTGGCGACCAACCGACCATCAGATCTGAATGGAATCAGATAAAAACCGGTGCTGCCAATCGCATGCACAACGAATGATGCGACCGATTTGGGAAGAAACAGGTCGCATATATTGATCAGACATGTTGCTAGATGTCGGGCCTACATGCTCGATTGGGTGCGCGACAGTAACGAGCACAGCGGTAGTATTTTGATGAGCGAAGAACACAATGGAACCCCCGTCTGGAAGGAACAGCGCTGGGGGAGATGAGGTGGCATCTCTACTCTAATTGCCGAAAGATTTCATGCTAACGTTGATCGGAATCAGCCTGCAGTTTATGACGCCCAACAGATCTATAACAAAACTCCTGGGTGGTGTTAAAAAACTATTCCCCTTCAAGTTGTAGCAACTTGGGTGGCCATATAATTCAGGCCCTGGCTATTGCTGGTGGCTGAAATACCTAGTTGTTTTGCTAATTTGAGTTCCAGCGCCCAAGTCACTGAGCGCTGCAATTGCATTATGGCCTATGGCAGCGCCCAAATCATCGGTGCAGCGATGTGCCCAAATTAGCTGTCTCGAGGAGGAGGAGCTGTGGTAGGTGTGACTTGCTCCTCACATATGCAGGAAGCAGTGTGGCAGGCCTGGAGGGGAGGAGGTAGTAACGGTGGGAAATGAAGACCTGCCTTGAGGTTCACTTTAAAGACCCTCTGCATGAATACATTTTCCTATGTTTTCCCTTCTCCACAAAAAAATCAACCAAACGCATCACATTACTTGAAAAGAACTCTAAATACCTTAATTTTAGTTTTCTGCAGTGTAGTTACAGAGAGTTCCCTGGCAGCATTCCCTCACACACTATTATACAAAACTATGCACCCAATCCCAAACTTTCCACATCACCTCCTCCATTTATCTCTATGGGGGGGGGGGGGGGGGGGGGGTTGAAGGTATATTTGGCTATGCCTGCCTCTGAGGTCCTAATTGTCAAGGGTGATGAGCGAGTGGTAGCTTGGCTACAATCCCTTCCTAGAAGAGAAGTCAGAAGAAAATATGGACCAATCGGCAGTATTTCAGAGCAGTGCTTTCCAACTCTGGTCCTTGAGGGCCAAGGTGCTCACACATTTTTGGCACAGTTCAAATTAATTGATGTGACTGAATCAGGAAAGGCGTGGTTCACAAGGCTGGATTAATACTTTTTTCGACCCTAGGCCAAGTATATTGGGGCTTCCCTACCATGTATAGCAGCGCCCCTCCCAATCCATGTGCAGCAGGGCCAATCTTCTATGTGTAGCATCCATGTACTGCAGCCCCTCTTTTAAATATAAATCCCTTGGGCATGTGTTGCTCAGCATTTTCAGCCTTCTCTTTCAATATGTAGCAACCCCTATTTCATTTCCAGGTGTCCCATTACCCTGCAGCCACCCAAGACCCTGGCCTTTGCGGCCTTTCCAGAAATCGGGTCCTGGTGGTTCATCAAGTAGAAAACATTTCTCCATCTCTCAGTCCATCTTAAAAACTGGCATGGCTATGGTCCTCAATTGCCGGAGTTGGGCTTGTTGAGCAACAAGTCTGTTGAAGTCACGGGCTGCTATATTCAGGCAACTCCAGCGATCACGATGCTTCCCTGCTGGGGATAGAAGTGACCCAGCAAATCTGGGCTGGGCTTTTTTAATATCTGCCATTAGGTGGTAAAGACTGCTGCCCTCACTTAGGTCACAATTACCGGTAAACAAAGAGGGAAAAGCTGAAACATAATTAAATTAGTAATTGTGTGGCTGCATTCTTATGGTAAGATATGTAGTAAGAAGGTTTTTCAGTAAATTCAGACTGACCTGGATTTATTTAAAAAACAAATAAAAATCTGGATGCTGCATGCCACTGTAGTCTCACACAGCTAGTCACTCAAATACCTCTCGGCAGCCCAGACTATGATCTGATATGATCAAGGTAGGAGTGGCGAATATTACCAGGGGTATCAAAAGGGTTATATGCTTTTTATATTCTGAAGAGGGGCAAGAAGATAAGACTCAGCTAGCCTGTAGTGTTGCAGTGCTGGCCACAAAGAGTGAAACTCTCACCAGAAGAAGAGAATGTGTGATCACCTTAATGTTCACAGGGAGAGATTGGCTGGTGCTCCCTCCGAGCTCCTCCATGATTGCCTCATGTGGGTGATGATTTGAGAAGAAGACTTTGCTCAATAACCAGAGACTTGGGGTCTGATGTACGAATCTACAGTAATATTGCCATGCACAGGTATCAGTACGAACGCCAATATCGCATATTGTGCACTTCCTAAATGAGTAACGTGAGGCATAGTTATGGTAGTGTGTGCTACCTTGCTTGCTTAACGCACATTTCCCTATCAACGCTCACGTGACCCATGTAGAGTAGTTTGTGTTAAAATGTGCAGTACTCTGCTGGCATTAATACCAGTAATATTTCTTGGTCAAAAAAGGCTCTAAAAATTGTAAGCTCACAAGGGCAAAGACCTCCTCCTAGTGTTTCTTGTTCTGCTGCAATTTATCATATCAACATGTACCAGCACTGGTTATGTCTCAAATCACACATCAATTATGTATGTATTAAAGGGAAACTTCAGTCTAAACAAACATACTGTCATTAAGCTACATTAGTTATGTTAATTAAAATAGATAGGTAATATAATCTCTTACCCAATCTGTTTTAAAAGAACAGGCAAATGTTTGTGATTTCATGGGGGCAGCCATCTTTCTGGTTGAAAGGAGGTGACAGGGAGCATGAGACACAGTTCCAACTGTCCTGTGTCCTGATCATTCCTCCCAGCTGCGCATGCTAGGCTTCAAATCTTAAATTACCCCCCAAAATTGCACCAAAACAACAGAACGAGAACAACAACATCAGAAATCCCATCATGCTTTGCAAAGCATCATCAGGGGAAAAATGTCTGGGCAGTTTTCTTCTGTGTAGCTAAAAATGAGGCTTGGGTAAGAAAAACAAAGTTCTGATGCTGTGAAACTGTTAAAGAAACACCAGGCCTTTTCAGTGCTGCCGAGTAGATTTTTAGTCTGGAGGTTCACTTTAATATTGCTGGATGTCCTAATTGTACAGAGTTTTGAACGTCTCATGTATCTATGCTCCCTATTGTTTGTTTTGTGCTATGCACTGTGCTACAGAAGATGATGGCATTATATAAATAGAAAATAATAATAATAATAATAATAATAATAATAAAGGACCCAGCCAGATTGGCACTTTTAAGTATATTTATTGCAAAAATTACAGCTGTGCTTAATTAAATTAAATGTAATTAAAAAAAAAAAAAGTTTGTGCATAGCTAATAAATAGACATTTACTAAAAAAATAGGAAGCTGAACTAAGGCTTTAACCTCTATGATAATGAAGAAAGTAACATCTATACATTGCTGTTCCTAATGGAGTTTAGCTTCAAGTTTTTATCCTACACTGGACAGCTGACACTTCGCTCCTGCAGATAACATCTTCGCTGCTTCTCTACGACAACCTGTGTTAAATGTGTATCTCTATCAGCATACCTTCCTTGTGATCATTCATTACTTACAAAAATAAATAGAACATGGTAAGGAATATTCATACACTGCATCCAATCTATAAATGGATAAAGATCAACTAAACCGAAGCACGCTACGAATGTATATACACATACAGCAGAAGGCCTCACTTTCCGGACTCCCTCCCGGGCATTCACTTCTCCGAAACTGTAAGAAAATAAGGCCTACTTTTTGCTCTACTTTTTTATTTTCTTAACCAAAGAGGTTTACACAGCTTGTGGAGGGGAACGGGTGGGGCTGTAGTGACTATTTTTTACTTTTCATACACAGCAACTTAAATATAAAACAAGAAACGCTTCTTTCAAACAGTTCATTAGCGATGAACAAATATCTAAGCAATTGCTTTATGAGAAATTAGAGATCAGCCCAGTCAAAATCTCAGATCTGCTGACAGGGCTGTTTTTAACCTATTTAGTGACACACCTGTGTCACTGCTCTCCCCATCTCCCCCACCACACACATCTAAATACATAATATGCCACTAATACAGATTAATCACATATTTAATTCTAAAACTGAATTTCTATATGATAATATAATATGGCCATAGAAGTCCTCTGCCCAGTACAAGAACTAGACTATGGAAGATTGGCAGGGGTGCCATTATTGGGCAACAAGCATGCATGAGCATTATAGGCGAGAGCAGGGGTGTAACAATAGCCCCCGTGACCCCCACGATTACAGGGGGGCCCGGGGGCTCTGTGGGTCTCTCCTCCTCCCATCCACATGCAGACTACACAGGGAGCAATATACAGTATTTACCTACTTCCAATGGGATCTCCGTGCATCACAGCAGCAGCAGCACTCTCTGCTGCCATTTGCCGAGCTCTCAATCACATGACCAGCATCGGTCATGTGATAAGGAGCCAGTGAATGGCAGCAGAGAGAGGGTGCTGTGATGCACAGAGGAGACCCGCAGCTGCAGAGCAGGTAACGGGTGTAATATTAGCTGCTTCCAGTGCTGCAGGTCTCCTCAGTGCATCACAGTACACTCTGCCTGCCTGGTCCCTGGGATGGGGAGCTAAGGCTCTAGGGGGCCCCACAAAATCTTTTTTGCAGAGGGGCCCCATGCATGGTAGTTACACCCCTGAGCGAGAGAATCAAAACAAGACATAGAATAAAAATGTAAATGGTACTGAAACAATAAAGCAGGTATCAAATATATGCAAATATTATCAATGACAAACCGATCTTAGCCACAGGCAAAGAATACCGGTGGCAGCCAGATTGTGGTAGGTAGATTGCAGTGGTGGAATGCTAGTAGGTAGATTGCAGTGGTGGAATGCTAGTAATGAGTAGATTCTAGTGGCAGGTTGGTAGTGATCAGTAGATTCTAGTAGTAGGCAGGTAGTGATCACCAGTATATTCCCTAGTGGTGGGCTGATAGTGATGGGAAGATTCTACTGTCATGGAGGTAGTGATGGGAAGGTTCTATTGTCAGGGAGGTAGTGCTGGATAGCGTACTGGTATGTAGTATGTAGGTTTTGGCCCAAGCCAGTATGTAAAACAGTAAGGAGTCTTTGGGTAAGGCTCCCTAATGATCCTGGTTACCCGTGGAGAACGTCCTAAGTGGATGTAGCCTTGAAGCACTTTGAGTCCGCCAGGAGAAAAGCACAATATAAATGGTCTTCGCCTTGTCTTGTGATGGGTAGATTCTAATGTGAGGGAGGTAGAGATGGGCAGGTTCTAGTGGCATATAGATGGTGGTAGGTAGATTCAACTAGAGGGTATATATCGAAGGGTAGATTCTATTGGCGCAGGTAGTTATCTATAGATTCTAATGATGGACAAGTGGTAAATGAGAGAATCGCGTGACGGGCAGGTAGAGTGCCAAGGATTAGTGGATGCCAGGTAACAGTACATGCCAAGCAGCAATGGGTGCCATCTGACAACGGATGACAAGTAGCAGAGGATGCTAAATTGCCATGGGTGCTAAGTAGCAGTAGGTAGTAAGTGTAGATGCCAAGCAGCAGTGCATGCCAAGAAACAATGAGTAACAAGTAACTGTGGGTGCCAAGCAGCCTTAGGTAACAAGTAACTGTGGATGGGGAACTTTGGATGGGGCCCCCTCCCCCCCGCGCTTTCTGCACAGGAAAACTGAGAACCAATGTTATTAAATTGCCTAGTGCACACTTGATTGTGTTTTACCCATGCAAAGAAAAACAGACAGCAGTGAAGGACTGGGAGCATTTACTCTATCAATTACATTAGCTTATGTGATAAAATTGCAGGTGTTCACATATACAGACACACATGGCGTGCAGAAAATGCACACAGTAATCTGAAAGACAGCCTCAGCTTATTACACTCACTCTGCCCTTCTCTGATGGAGCAGAACTGGCTCTGCAGACTCCAGCAGCATCACTACAGTACACAGCACAGCAGTTGGGAAGGGGGTGGAGAGGCTGGTGGGTGGGCACTGTACACAAGACCCTGCAGCACACTGAATAGGGACTGTCGACAAAACTTTGTATGATTCCTTATCAGTGGCTGAGTAGTCATTAGAACAATTGTGCAGAGAGCAGAAAGATTTTTCTCTCCATGCCCTTAGTTGTCAGTCTCTCAAACGTCTCCCCCCTCGGGAACCCCTGGGGCTTCTGGGCCCCCCCTGCGGCTGCATCCCTTAAAGTGGCTATTGTTACGCCACTGCATGGGAGGCATGGCTGTGCTTCCAAACCAGAAGTCTGGTTAACCTCCTTGCCGGTTAACCCAAACTCAGCTCAGGGTAACCTGCAGCGGAGGATTCCTCAGGCCCTGCTGGGCCGATTTGCATAATTTTTTTTTTTATACACGCAGCTAGCAGTTTGCTAGCTGCGTGTCACTTACGATCGGCGCCGCTCCGCGCCGATTCGCCGCTACCCGCCGCATCAGAGGGTGCATCCCCCCCCCCCGAGACCCGTGCGCTGCCTGGCCAATCAGTGCCAGGCAGCGCTGAGGGGTCGATCGGGACTCCCTCTGACGTCACAACGTCGCTGACATCCGTCGCCATGGTGACGGGGAAGCCCTCATGGAAATCCCGTTCACGGGATTTCCGGATGGGCATATGCGCTGACGGCAATCGGCGCATACGGGGGGATGCCGCAGGGAGGGGGGAAGCATGTAGCTACATGCTAAAAAAAAAAATGCAAAAAAACACCCTCCCTGCCGTGCGCAGCACATTTTTAGAATGGCAGGGAGGTTAAACAATGAGCCTGATGAACTAAACCAACAGTAATATTGCAGTGCCGAGACAGCGTGAGGGTTGGTATGGTATCATGCGTTAGTAACGTACATAACGGTAGCAACACTCGTGTTACTGGAGTCCTGCAGGTCATACTAATAGCCTCACTAGCATTACACCACTGGTGGTAGTATCGGTAATATCGCCATGTGTTTTCTCTGCATAGCAATATTATCGTTGGTTAGTGCATTAGGCCAAAAAGCAAACTCAGGCTGAACAGAGTCTTACTAGTGAGAACAACCAGTGCTTCACAGGCAGTAAGGCTGTACGCCATAGAGCCATGCTGCCTCATCGGGAGGTAGTATCCCATTACAGGGTCACGTTAATGATTTTATAGGTTTAGAATTCAATGTAGGTGGTCCAGAACAACTTTGTCTTGGTGTAAAAGGGTCCATGGAACCAGGGCTGTGGAGTCGGAGTCGGAGTCGTGGAGTCGGACAATTTTGGGTGCCTGGAGTCGGAGTCGGGAAAAAATGCACCGACTCCGACTCCTAATGAATTTGTAACTGTAATTAAAATAGAAAATATGATAAAATGTTCTATTTCTCAGATAATAGTCATTAAAAATAATGTATATATACAGTAATAGCTGTGCTTAGTCTACAAAAATGAAATAAACCAATCAAAATTAGTTACTTGTGCTGCTTCAATAAAGCAGTCCCCGTATTTTTAAAGTCAGATATACAGATCTTATTGTGACTGTATATATGATGTGTACACAGGAATCTTTTATATACACCAAATAACATCTATACTGTAAGTATAAAGCCTGATGTGTAGCTGTGTCACTAATAGAGATGGTCAACGAGATGGAAATAATTCTGCATTGATGCTGATTTATGCAAATGTATGCACTCCCTTTGCTGATGAAATAAAATAATTTGATATGTTATTAAAATTTGGTTTGGTGACTACAAATTAAAGGGAAACTGAGACGGATGAAAAGTAAAGTTTTATACATACCTGGGGCTTCCTCCAGCCCCCTTCAGGCTAATCAGCCCCTCACTGTCTTCCACCACCCGGATCTTCTGCTATGAGTCCTGGTAATTCAGCCAGTCAGCGCTGTCCAGCCGCATGCCGCTCCCACAGCCAGGAACATTCTGCACCTGCGCAATAGTGCTGCACAGGTGTAGTATGCTCCTGGCGGCGGAGTGTGTGCATGCGCACTACGCCTGACTGGCTCAAGTACCTGGACTCATAGCAGAAGATCCAGGTGGTGGAGGAGGACAACGAGGGACTGATTATCCTGAAGGCGGCTGGAGGAAGCCCCAGGTATGTATAAAACTTTAATTTCATCTGTCTCAGGTTTACTTTGTTACACAGTAGTACTATACTCTACATATGCACTCCCCACAGAGCTGCAGGGAATCCACTGAGAATGCTGTGCACATTGAACACAGAGGTGTTGTCTGTTTACAATCTCCTCATTCCCCTGCAGAGCACCTGCACATCATTCTTACATGTACCCACACTTACATTGCCTAAGGCCTGATAGATGTTCTTTGTTCCGGTTTGTACCTTTTACAAGTACTCTTACCAAGGACTAGTTTTAGTCTAAAGGGAATAAATATAGTAGTCTACATATCCTTCTCACTTCAGTTGTCTTGTAAAATTCCTAAGCGTTGGCAGTTAAGAGACGAATTTCACGTTACATACTTTTAATCAACAAAATTGTAATATGCAAATTAGAGGAGTCGGAGTCGTGGAGTCAGAGTCGGAGTCGGAGGAATCCTAAACTGAGGAGTCGGAGTCGGTGGATTTTTGGACCGACTCCACAGCCCTGCATGGAACACAGAAATTAGAATCACTGCACCAGAGGATGTAAACATTGTACAGCACCTGCATCTATCAGACTGTCCTGCAATATTGGAATAGCTGTAACACAGCACAGGGGCCACACTGCATTCCATAAACATTTCTGAGTGCTGGATTACAACAACACTGGTTTACTGACACAGGAACCAAGATTTTTTTTAATATAGACAATGGGGTAATTTTATTAACAGACACAAACATCTGTAAGATATTAAAGCACTCCAAACTTAATTTTCCCCAATGAACCTAACACAATAAAACATCAGACCGATGCACACTCAAGCCAAAGAAAATAAATACGATGTTGCATGCCTTTGTAACCTTTCCGCTGCTGAGGCTGGAGATCTGGCCATATAGGATACATTTTTCCTGGCTAGCCTGACCACACTCAATGAATGCATTCAATTCTTCACTTGTGTCACACAAAGCAATGAAGAACATGAGCAAACTTGGCCCTAAAGTTACACAAGAGAAAAACAGTGAGGACAAGAAATGGGCAGCTAATGAGCTTCCTGTTCCTGATACCAAAATAAGCAGCACTTCTGTGGCCTTTAGGAATGATTCACTATGTAGTGCACTCCCTTGTTATTGATGAGGGAAGTGACAGGTGTATCTTCCAGCTCACATGAATTGCAAGTCCTGGGACCCACTTAATATTACAAAACATTCTCAAAAACACTAGCATTTTTGAGAGTGGTTGTGCCTCGTAAAGCAGAGCAATTTCCAGAGGGATTTCAGGGAAAGCGAACTTGGGCCCTGCTCTGAAAATTCTGCATGCAGAGCGTTTGCGAAATTGGCAAGTCGCGACCTAGTTAAAGAAATTGGCAAATCGCTCCTGTGGTATCAAAGCCATTCACTTTCAGCAGCAAAGTGCTTTTGGAGTCGCCGGTGATTACTGGAAATTATAAAGGGTTCTAGTAGGTCCTAGGCCTTAGGTCTGTTTCACACCGTGGGCGATTTTGGGCAATCGGCAAAGCGATTTGCAATTGCAACGCTGCAGTGTGAAAGCTCCCATAGCGCTGCAAGCAGCATTCTAGAAGCGATAGCATTGCAATTTGGTGATCACCCCCCGTGTGAAACAACCCTTAAACTTCCAAAGTGCCTTAGAACAACCCATAAATACACTGCTGGCACTATCAGGTGTTGGCAGTGACAGGCCCTGACTAGAGATGGTAAATGCAATAAGAATACTGTATTTTTCGGCATATAAAATGTACTTTTTCTCCCCCAAAAATGGGAAAAAAAGTCTGTGCATCTTATATGCCGAATAAAGAGAGTCCTTGACTTACAAACGCCAGGTGATATGAACTGATGACGCATCACAATGTAGGAGACTCCCTGCATTGTCCCGTTTTCCCTGCTTCCCCCATGTGTCTCCTGCTCTCCCCTTTGTCCTGCTTTGTCCCTGTGCATAACTAGGAGAAGCAGCAGCTTGGCTCACCTAATCAATAGCTCCAACAACGAGCACAGACCTCTCCTCTCCTGCTCAGCTCCCCTAGTGCCAGCTTCTGCTGATAATACTCCCCCTTGAGAGGGTGCTACTATGAGATGGAATGCAGAGGACCAGGAAGTAAGTACGTGTGGTGCATGGATCCCGGCAATGTAAATATTGTAACTCGGTCTACAAGCTCCCCCCTACCTGGCAACCTATACTGTGGGCACCTAAAGCAGACTACCTATACTGGGGGCATCTATACCAGGCTACTTATACTGAGGGCACCTATACTAGGGGCACTTATACCTGGCTAGCTATACGGGGGGCACCTATACCTGGTTACCTATACTGGGGGTACTTATACCTAGCTATACTGGGGGGGGGGTACCTATACCGGGGTAGCTATATTGGAGGCACCTATACCTGGCTACCTATACTGGGGGAACCTATGCCTGGCAACCTATACTGGGGGCACCTATGCCTGGCTACCTATACTGGGGGCATCTATACCTGGCCACCTATACTGGGAAACCTATTGCTCGCTACCTATATTAGGGGCACATCTGGCCACCAATCCTAATGAAGGGGCTGCCCATTGTCCCTGCCCAATCATTACCATGCCCATTTTCCAGTGCATGGACACGTGCATTTTCTGCCGTAACACGCCGCAGGTGGACAGCTACCCCAGCAGTGGATCCAGCCCCTTTATAGCACACTCAATAAAAAAAATCCTGGAGCTGCCCCTGTATTCAATTCAGCCAGTCCAAAAGCTTTCTTCTGGCCATGACCATGTCTGTGGAAAAATGCATGGCCATGCACAAGCCCAGTGGAATGAAGCTTGAGCACAAAGGAAAAAGGGCATAAACACGCGGTTTAGTTTTACTGGGCATGGGCATGCCAGGATCGGATACACTCACCCACTGCCGAGAGCATGGCCAGAGGATGAAGAAGATCCCTACAATGGGATGGTGGGGTCTATGAGGCCCATCCAGAGGCTTCCGGCTATGGAGGTATAAATGTAACTTTTCCACCCCCTCCCCACTTGGTTCAACTGCAAGTTGAAGCAAGATGCATGATATTTACTAAGGATTAATAAAGGGGTGACTTTTCGTGGTCGTGAGCACCTCTCATGAATGTCAAACCCCAGCCCATACTCCCCCTCCAACTATTTGCAAATGCAGTGAGCGGGGAAGCAGATACCTTCCTTGCTTTCCACCCCTCGCCGCGTGACTTCCTGCAATGCTGCCCTTTATACTTCAGTGGCGGCATTGCAGGAATTCACGCGGTGAGTGGAGGAAGGAAGTAGTTAACTGCTTCCCCACTCGCTATTTAGCTGGAGGGGGAGCGGGAACGGGGGACCCAGGTGAGGGAAGGGGGCCCGACCCCCTCTGCCCCCCATCCTGGCTGCTATCCCCTCCAGGCTACCTGGGGGCAACCTATGGGAGGGAGGTCTGCCAAGAGAACATTGAGGGGAGGATTAGGCAATAGACAATCCGGTTCTCCCTCCATTTTTGTGTGCAAAGTAGCCTGTGTAGAGGGAGATCAGTTTTTGTATTGCCTGTCACTATCTCTCCGTGTATCTGCGGTCCGTGAAGTCACAGCAAATCTGGACTCTCCATTCATTTTTTCAAACCGAATCCTGCGGATCCGTTTTTTAAGGTGTGTGGCTGGCTATTTTTAACATTGGTATCCGTGGCTCCGGTTTTGGTGTGGGCCAAAAAACTGAGCCACGATACATGTGAACCGGCCCTAAATCCCTTTTATCTAATATGCAAGGGATCTATAGCTCCAAACATGCTCCAAAAAATGTGATTGGTGATGCGAAAAAACATCCATCAAAAAATGCAAACGTAGGAAAAATGCATGTCAGAAAACTGATGGTTTTCAGCAAGTGTTACCCTAACTTTAGGGACAGTGTTGGTGTTCTAGAAATAGTAGTAAATATATACAGTAATAATAATTGATGCTAAGAATAGTACAGTGCTAATGTACACTCATTGGAGCTGCTGCAGCCTAAATGGGCCACACTGAAGACTGACAGAAAAACAAGGTAAGAGCTCTAGGGACTCCATACACTGAGCCCCACCGCAGTCCAGAGTCACTGTCAGTGCTTTCCTTTCCTATAGTTTTATATACAGTTGTCACTTGTGATATCCCATGCCAGCAGCACAGCACCGCTCCCTCTTCTGTTAAGCTTCTGTTCTGCTCTGGGCTCCACTCAGACTCTGCTGTGTTTGGTACTTGTCTCACTGATGCAGATTTCCAGATGAGGATCTGGCGCCGTAATGGTTAAGTATAAACAAAATGTCACATTGCTGGATTCAAGCCTCTAGAATGGATGTTTGTCCCCCTCCCCGCAATGAAATGCCAGCACCCGTCCCATCTCTGGTCCTGCTTGCTGTCTCCTTATATAGTATTAAACATTATATGCAGCCACATTCCTGGCACACGCAGGCAGCCTCACCCCTTCCTTCTCTCTGATCTTCATGAATTTCTTTCAGTCTGCCGAGCTCGAGCTCGTAGCTCTCATCAAAGGCTCATTCACCCTCTCGGCATCAGTCATTCCCACAACCCCTCCGAAATGTCGTTTCTCAGGATTCCCTCCCCACCTCTGCCCATCTCTGCCCTAATCTGCCCTCCGCTAATCCTGCTACAATATGCCAGTTGCCGCTTGCTGCCCTTCCCCTGCAGTATCACCTTTCATTTACAAAGGGGGCTCTCACAAAAGTCCCCTGAGATCTCTTAAAAGGTCAGAACTCCTGAATTCTCCACTAGAAACACAGGTGAAACAATGCAAATATTGATTAACCTGAATGAGAGTATATTTTTGTGCAATGGTTAAGATTTCTAAAATAGCCATCCAAGAGTGGAAATGCTATACAAATGTTACCTGCATGCAATGCAAGCAGATCAGATGCAGGGCCGCTCAAGTACACCTGTACCTTAGCAGAAAACAATGTGCTGTGGAGTAGCTGCATTAGGAACACATGAAATTTCCTTGTTAAAGCCCCTTCCGTATCAAGTCCCATCTCACTGTTCTCACATGCAAGTAAAGGGGAACTCAGGATAAAGCTTTTCTTCCCTTTGGACAGAGAAAGAGAGGCAAGAAAATGTAGGCTTCCGTTAGCAGCAGGAGTTTGGGTGCCTCATAGAAACTACCAGTACAAGTATGAAATTTGGGTGTCCAATGATAATGGTATTTTTATGTGGGTTTTTAGAAAAAAAATATGTCTCATTGTAAAATGCACCATTTGTGTTGCGTTTCATAGTTACATAGTTATTTTGGTTGGAAAGAAGACAGTCCATCAAATTAACCTAGAAGGAAAAAAAAAAAAAAAAAAACACACCACCATCCTGAACCCGCACATATCCCAGTTGATGCAGGGGAAGGCGAAAAATCTTGCAAGGCCTGGGCCAATTTGCCTTCAAAAGGAAAATTCCCTCCAGATGGCAGTCAGATAAATCCCTGGATCAACTCTACCAGGAATTGCCTAGTAATTATAGCTGTGGATGCCCTTCAATGCAATGAATGAAGCATCCGAGCCCTCTTTAACCTCCCTGGCGGTACGCAGTTTCTGAGGCTGCGTCCGCGGGAGGGATTTTTTAAATTAAAGTTGTTTTGTCCTTTGTAGCTAGCACTAGGCTTGCTACCATTGTCCCCCAAGTACCTCCGCACCCTTCTGATCCCCTCGATCTCCGCTGCTTTATGTTACCTAGCCGCGAACCCACGAGAGCTCCAACCTCCCCAATGAGCATCAGTCGTCTCTAAGGCAAAGATCGGACATGATGTCTGACGTTATCGACGTCATGACATCATGCGCAATCCCGATCCTTCCCATAGCGAAGCCTGGAGCTGATTGAAGAGGCTGCACCATCGCAGGATTGGGGGGGGGGTACATATAACGCCGGCGATCGGGGGCGATCAAACAAGAGCGGAGGGGCTTGGGGGACAATGGTAGCTAGCGAAGTGCTAGATGCAAAGGCTAAAGTAAATTTAATTCAAAAAATCCCTCCCGGGGCAGAGAAATCCTCTGTGGCGGCAACCCCGAGTGTAGCTCAGGGTTACCGCCAGTGAGGTTAAAGGACAACTGTAATGAGAGGGATATGGAGGCTTTCATATTTCTTTCCTTTTAAACAATACCAATTGCTTGGCAGCCCTGCTGGTCTATTTGCCTGCAGTAGCGTCTGAGTCACACCAGAAACAAGCATGCAGCTAATCTTGTCAGATCTGACAATAATATAAAAAACACCTGATCTGCTGCATGCTTGTTCAGGCTATATTGCAAAAAATATTAGAGGCAGAGGATCAGCAAGATATCTAGGCAAATTCCAAGATAAGCAGCACTCCAGTCCAAGGCAGTGGATCACCCTATAGTAGTAAACAATATATAGTGCAATAGCACCCAGTGGATACACTATGATTTTTGTACCCCTTTTTGATATTATACACATGCTCATGCATGCGTTCCTTTAGGGGCCGAGTGGTCCTCCCTATAATATCAAAAAGGGGTACAAAAATCATAGTCTATATGCACATTTTGCTAAGGTACATAATTGTGAACCAACAAAATTGAAGTTTACGGCAATTGAAAAATTGGTGCCACATTGGAGAGGGTGTAATAAATTACAGGAATTATCAAAAACAAACAAACAATGGATTTTCATAATGTCCTCCTCACATCCTTATGGGCTTAATTTGGAGCTGGACAGCAACTGTTTTATCAGTAATTTTTAGGAAAAATATATTTTTTACAGTTTATGTGTTAAATGATTAATATTTGTATAAAGTGAATATATCTATTAGAATAAGGGTAAATGTGATAGGCCCGGTTGCAGGGGTCATAGTGTGAGGGGAATGAGATATGTGGTAGGTCCAACTGAGGTACACCTCCCAGGGTTATATTGTATTATGTGTTATTGTTGTTATATATTATTTTAGATTCCTGGAGTTTGTATTTTTTTTATTTCACTTTGATTTATAATTATTTTTTATTATTTCTTTGCACTGTAGATCGTTGTTGATATGGATCACGTGTTGAATTGTGGTTTTGATAGGGGTCATACTTTTGATAACCTCTAGGGGGAGTAATTTATTTTGGGAAAATAAGTTGTAATGCGGTGACGACCTCTAGGTGGGGGTACTGAGTAACAACATACACAGTAATGGGTATGTACAATCTATTAGATATTGCTATGGGGATAACTAGTATTTATGGTGGATATATGGGTTTCTGGGATAGTAGATTATGGAATAGGTATAATGAAATTAATAAAAAGGAATGCACTGGAATGCACTTTCACTTGAGGGATAGGGTGGGTTATACCTTAATGTAAGGGACAGGTTGCATGCTTTGAAATACTGGTTGGATGTAATGGTATGCATGCACTGGAATGGTTTATATGAATTAATACACATTACAGCAGTAGGAGAACAGAGGCGCCAGCAGGATAAAAGTGGATAAAAACTTTAAAATTTGCTGGGAAGAAAAAAAAGCATTTATTATTGCTTTTAATTAGCTAAAATACTAATTTGATGTTGTTTAAATAAGAATTATAATTTTCTAAATCTCTAAATTTGTTATTCTTGGTCAAGTATATGAAGCCCGAGTACCCCCTGGACCCATTAGAAGCACCCCCTGGGGTACGCGTACCGCATGTTGAGAACCTAGGGTCTAGAGTATCCACTGGGTGCTATTGCATATATATACAGTATTGCACTATATATTGTTTACGTCTATAGGGTAATCCACTGCCTTGGATTGGAGCGCTGCTTATCTTGGAATTTGTTGAAGAGGAGATATATGATCTTTATGAGCAGGTGAACCCCTAAATTGGAATAACTGGTGACATTTATATATTTTTTACCATATCAAGCCTTGTGTTGTGGAGCGCGACCTTTTAACCATAGCTTATAGGATAGCTAGGCAACTGGCATTGTTTAAAAGGAAATAAATATAGCAACCCCCACATCTCTCTCTTTACAGTTGTCCTTTAAATGCAGATATAGAGTTTGCCATAACTTCTTCCTGAGGTGAGATATTCCAGATTTTAACTACTCTCACTGTGAAGGACCCCTATCTAAATAGTTTGCAAAAACTGTTTTCCTCCATACGCAGATCATGTCTCCTTGTTCGTTGTACAACACTAGAGACAAAAAGCTCATCTGCCAAGCTTTTTTTATTGCCCTCTGATGCATTTATACATGTCAATCAAAATTACCTCTTAGTCGCCTTTTTTCCAAGCAAAATAAGGCAAGTTTGTCCAACCTTTCTTGGTAAGTGAGATCTTCCATCCCTCTGATTAATGTTGAAGAAGAGGAGAGGTCCGCACTTGTCAGTAAAACGTGAATCCTTTATGGACGTATCCAAAAACAACCACGGCAAGCATTCATAGCAGACATGTTTGTCAGCTATGTATGCTTGCTGTGGTTTTTGGATACGTCCATATATAAAGGATTCACGTTTTACTGACAAGTGCGGACTTCTCCTCTTCTTCTTTGTACCTTGGATTTGCTGCCCAGGTCGAGCACTGCAATAAAGGGTGCTGGAGTAGAGCGGTGTTCACCTTGCTTTGTACCTCTGATTAACGTTGTTGCTCGTTTTTGTACCCGTTCTAGAGGGTCAATGTGCTTTCTATAGTGTGATGCCTAAAACCATATCCCATACTCCAGATGTGGCCTTGCAAGTAATTTATACAGAGGGTGTAGAATACTAACATCTCATTATATATTATTTCCCGTTTTATGCAACCCAGAATTGTATTTGCTTTAGCTACCTCTGCTTGGCATTGTATATTATTACTTAATTTGTTACTGCTAACTTTTTCCCATTTTGGGTATGTTCCATTTACCACCACTCTTTGCCTTCTATCCCTTAACCAGTTCTCTATCCACATATACACATTTCTCCTAGTTCCTGTATCCTCAGCTTCTCTATCAGGCTATTCATGTAAAATGAAATAAATTCTATTACAATAGGGCTAATTTTCCCTGACTGATATTTCTTCCCGACAAGGACCAGCTGGTCTACTCTCTGTCGGGAAATACCCACTGAATATGCCCACTTTCACTTTTGTGAATTCAAATTTCATGTCAGAATTACCAAACATTTTTAGACCAGGTCTAAAACATTTGGTAAACCGGTTGGTAATTCAACATGGGTTCAACTTGCACACTACCGAATGCAGTATGTTACCAAACATTCCGTAGATTAGTCTAAACTTCTTTGTGAATAGAGGCCAATATTGTTAAAAAATACATTTTGAGTGACTGTAAATTTTAGGTAGATTTAGGGGATCAAGATTCAGAAGGGAAGAGTTAGGCCAAGTAAGGGGAGACGGTTGGTGTTAATTTTAAGTTCAGGTAAGGTTAGTATTCAGTATCCCAAAATTTTAGGGCACAGGGAGAGTTAAGAACTACGTTGCATGCTTTTTTAGATACTCCATTCTTGGTGATGACAGCTCTGCACTGAAATGAACAAGCGTGAGCTGTCATCACTGAGAACCAATGTATTGTAAACTTAGGTTATTTATATTTCAGCTCTAAGGCATGAAGAGTCATCAAGGTTGGCTTGGAAATGCAAAAGAAAAAAAAATACAGCTGTTGTAGAAACAGTGATGAAATTAATGGAGAGGGTAATGGCAAAGTACAATAAGTCATTTAAAGAGAACCAGTCACAGAAAGGTATTTGTCATAATTAACAGTCCCCATCCTATATCTACCTGCAACTAACAGACACTTGTCATGTTATTTGACTGCATTTATCTATACTGTACTGTCTTTGCAAACTTCACCTCAGTGTCATGCTAGAATGGCTTGCTATATGTGCCACCTGTGTCCAGTCCTTCTAATGGTGCCCATTAACAGTACAAGTTTCATCGATGTGAAACAATTCTTTGGTTGTTTGGAACAGAAAATGTAATAGATCCAAAAGTTGGATTTTATGATCGTATCTGAAGAGAGAAAATGTCCTGAACGACCCGTTTATGGGAACAATCGATTATTACCTTCCAATTACTTTGAATCATAAAAAGTGCGTCAAAAGATTGCATCTGATGAAACAAATTGTACCATTAATGGACACCTTTTGAACACCAAGAGATGACAGCAGCGCACAGGAAGGAGAGTGCCAGCTGGAGAGTCCAGTGTGAGAGCGCTTCGCACAGGGGCCCACTGTTGGCTTTGTCCACCACAGGCCATCACCATTTATCAACCTACTTTAGGCTGAGGTTTGTTTGATATATTTTTGAGCAGAGTTGCTCAGTTAACTTTAAGGCCCCTTTTACACTTGCAGGTGAAACCTGCGTCGCGTTACCCTATTTTACCGAAAGGGGCCGCAAAACGCAATAAAAATCTTTGGAGACTTTCAAACTTATTGTTGTCCATTGTGGTGTGCTGGAAGTATCCAATCCAACGCAAGAGCAAAAGCACGTTACTGTAAGCACTGCGCTTAATGCACGGTGGCTGGGACTAATGGAAGTCTATGGAAGATGCATTGTGTAAACAACGGAGTGCATGGGAATCCCAGTGACCTACTTCCTGCCCAGCAGGGGGTACTTCACTGAGTGGGGGAGGTGCTATGAATATGACCATGTTGCCGCACTTTGACGCAGAGTCATACGTTTGTAATTTTTAGCTTTGGGGTGGGATGCATCAATACAATACAATAACCGCAACACAAAAATCAGATAAAACCAGCCTAAAAGATATGTACATCCACCAATAGGCTAACTGAAACCTTGAGGGCCCTTTCACACCGGGCCCTCAAGGCCTCACCCACCCCGGTATTTTTACCTTACCCCACCGGCGGGCAGTCTATGGAGACTTTCATATTGCCACTGTACGGGGTGATGTGACAGAAGTGAGGTTTTCGCTGCATCCTGAAAGTCATGTTAGTCTATGGTAATGCATTTTTTTAAAAAAACATTCACGTTGCTGCATGCAAGAGTATTTTTACAATATGCTCCGTGCATTTCCGCATACCCCGAAGCAGGAAGTGACCGCAAGCGCATGTCACTTCCTGCTTGGCCAGATGCCAGATGGGGAATACCGCGTAGAAATGCAGTATTCCCCGAAGGCCTGTTTTTGGCGGTGCGGTGTGGCAGGCGCACCGCACCACGAAATTGCAGTGTGAAACCAGCCTGAGAGGTTTTTATTTCCATTTACCTGGTTGCTTGATTGCATCTGACGTCACCTGCTATCAGTCAGGGTTGCTGGAAATCTACACAAATAAATACTTTCAAGACTTTGTATGATATCTACGATGGGTGGCAGAGTGTGCAGCAACCCCATGGACTGATATTTACAGCATCCTTCTGACCAACCGGAGTTACACCACTACACCACCCATTCTATCACAAGTATGCCCCACTCACAACACTGGCATCCAGAGCTGCTTTAAAAGGTTGGCTGATAAAATATCCCCCATTTGGCATCTGTAACTACCATATGTGGTGTCTTTTAGTCAGAGCCAGAAAGTAGGCTGCTGGTTGCCATGGCTTCACATTTAAACAGACTTTGGGAGTAGGCAAACAATATATGTGCTAGATCAGCTCAAAGCAAATGCTTGCTACACATAACGCTTTCTAGACTCCAGTGGAAAGAATAGTCTTGGTTAATGCTGTTTCCAATGATTATAGCAAATACAGTTATTTCAACAGAGATGTGGGATTACGTGATCGCCTCCAAGAACACACAGCGAGTACAAGTAGCTGTGGCTAAAACCAAACCCACATGCTTGTGTGGTTAACACCAAATGAATAACCACTTGGCCACACCTGCAATCACACAGAGATCCCGAGGGACAGTTGGGGTGAAAATGGCATCGGTATGTGGTTCCATATAATAATAGGAGTTAGATAAAATAACATGGAATAATACAATAATAAAGAAACCCAACAGGTCCACACAAGTTAAAATGTACATCTATTGACCAGAAATGATATGGTTCTAAATTATAGGGGGTTTACGGGATACATTTAAAGAACTAAAGTGAAAGCAATGGATGGAGGCAACCATCTGTATGATCCCCGCTCCCCCCCCCAAAAAAGATTACAATTGACCGGCTGATATGATGATCTCTCGACTTCAGAGTCACACACTTGCAACAGGCATTCAGCCAACAGAGTGAGTGAAGCCAAAACACCTGATCTATAAGGCCCATACACACGTCCGTTTTTTGCGGACGGGTCGTTTGAACGACCAGTCGTTCGCCCGCTAAATCGGACGTGTGTACAGACTGTCGTTCGCGTGATAAGAGTGAGTTTGAGCGATCCGCCGGGCAGATCGCTCAAACTCACTCTTATCACGCGAACGACAGTCTGTACACACGCCCGATTTAACGGGCGAACGACTGAACGATGGGTCGTTCAAACGACCAGTCGTTCGCAAAAAACGGACGTGTGTATGGGCCTGAAGACTCACTCTGAGTCAGTGATTTAGAAATGAACAGAAACAGTAGATCAGCACAACAGCCAGTAGTATTTATTTACAATGACATTTTCAATCACCCTTTCCTCCTCCTCCTCATAAACACTATATAAAAAAATAACAACAATGGCACTCCATATTTGGGATATAATGTTTCTTAGAACCTCATATAGAGGATTGCCACAACTCTTGGTTTCTCACAGGTAGTATACAAGTATTGTATGTGCTGTTAGGACATTATGCTTGATTCAGCAAGGTTGGAGAACAGTGGAGGACTTCTCCTGGGTTGAAGCAGGTAATTATGGCGCATTGCCCATTCAGAATATCGGGCGACACCATAGACCTCAATGTAATTTATGGCTATATTGGCTCCCACTGAGTAATTTGGGAACTATATAGTCAAACTCTGCCTAGTGGCAGCAGCAGCACGAGGGGTAACTTGGGCACCAGAAGATTGGCTATTATAGAGCAGTGGCACATGAAAGTCTGCTACTGTGTAGCCGAAATTCGATACTGGCAAAGATAGTGGCAAGATAGAGTAAGCAGTGCTCGGGTTACTTTTGGCATCATGCTATTCTTATATCTCTCAAGCAGTTCTGAGATGGGTGCATGGAGATAGACAACCCATGGTCTAATCGCTGACAAGCCCCAGACCAAATTATGGTAGCAGTCAAACAGCATTTGGATACTGAGGTATAGAGAGAACCAATAACCAAATCACATCTGCTGGGGTCTGCAGTTGTGGACACTTACCATTCATGTCACATTTTCTACAAACCCCACTACAGTTTCATTTTCTCTGGTACACAGTATAGTGAACACTATTTTCCATAAAATTAGGTTTCTTTTTTTCTTTTATAGGCCAGCTTCAAGTGGCCAAAGTCAGGACAACTAGAATCCATTCTGAGTCCATAGGACAATCCAGTTCAGGAAGGACAATGTCAGGAATAATTAACCAGAAACAAGGTGAAAATCAAGCGGTTTAGAAATCAGATGACAGGCACATGTGAATCACTTCTAGAGGGAATATACTGTACACAGATAAAGTTCTGACAATTATTGCAAACTGTGAGGGCTGATCAATCAAACACTGAAGACACACGCTAGGAATGATTACTAATGAGGTCCTCCCCAGAGCCGGATCATCAACAAGGCAAAACTAGGCAATTGACTATGGCCTGGAGCAAGTCTAGGGGCCTGATGGATGCTAGCCCCCACCAAATCTTACTGGAAAAGCCAGGTGACCATCAGTGGTGGGAAAAAACTGCTATCGACCCATTCCTTCTTCATCCTTTTCTGGTCCTCACAGTTACCGGTACTAGTCTATTGGAGGGTTGGCTGAGCTAAATGGAATTAGCTGTGCCTTTGGGACTGTTAACACCAAGAGGGTAATTTCCCAAGGGTGATATTTAGTAAAGTGATGAGCACCTGTATTCAAGTTACTAGTCTTCACTACTAAAAAAGAACTAAGATCTTCTTAGAAGTTACATACAGACACTAGATAACTGCTGCCCAAAATGATCACTAGTAATATTTTTGGTTGAAAGTTTAAGGACTATTGTTATATAGTTGTGCTGTTCAGCTCTTTGCTAGAACAGGAGTTGTCCTGCTGCAGAAACTAAAATAAAGGTTGGCCATTTATTATCTAATGCTGGGCATACACGGCTCGATTTTGCTGCTCGACTCTTCCGCTCGATCGATTCCTCGCTCGATTCTGCAAGCGATTCTCTTATCTTTCGCTCATTTTTCTTATCTTTTTCCATTGCCCTCAATGCAGAATCGAGCAGCAAAACGATCGGGCGGGAGATCAGACGTGTCGGAAATTATCTATCGAGCCATCTAAATGACTCAGAATCAAGCCGTGTATTCCCAGCATAACACCTGTTCTGCTATTCACACAAATTATAATCTGAGATAATCATTCAGCTAAAAATCTACCATGTGTATGTAGCATTACTCCTAAAACCCAGAGACAGCCAGGCAGCTAGGAGGTAGATTTTCATTACCAGAGGTGAACATTCCTGATAGTTTAGTGATCCGCCATGATGGATCACTAAATGACCAAATATCCAAAGTTATTGACTGCCACATGCTTATTCTTTCCTTTTCATAGTCCCTCCCCTCTCTACAGTACAAGTTGCTAAGCAGTAGGCAAGCACACTTTTTATACAATTGTTTCTAAGGCTGGGAACACACAATGCAATATTTGGTCTGATCGTCGGGAATTGGGTGATTATCTCTGACATGTCACATCTGTTTTCGATTGAGAAAGGGATCGATTTTGTGAAGTTATCAGAAAATCGATCCCTTTATCGATTGGACACAGTTTGGACACAGTTTGGACATGTACACACGCTACAACTTCCTGTCCGATCACCCGTCGATCGGACATGAACTTGCATCGTGTGTTCCCAGCATTAAACTGTCACTAAAAAACATTCACTTAAAGAGGAACTCCAGTGAAAATAATGTAATTCATTTTTGCAATAATTATGTATAAATGATTTAGTCAGTGTTTGCCCATTGTAAAATCTTTTAAATCCTTGATTTACATTTGGACATTTATCACATGGTGACATTTTTACTGCTGGCAGGTGATTTAGCTGCGGTTTGCTGTTTTGGCAGTTGTAAACAGCTGTAAACAGCCATTTCCCACAATGCAACAAGGTTCACAGACAGGAAACTGCCAGGAGTACCATGGTCCTCAGAGTTTCTTGTGGGAGGGGTTTCACCACAATATTATTATTACTATTATTTAGTATTTATACAGCGTCTACATCTTCCGCAGCGCTGTACAGAGTATATTGTCCCTCTGAGGGGCTAACAATCTAATCCCTACTATAGTGCTATGTCTATGTATGTATTGTGTAGTGCATGTATCCTAGTCTAAGGCCAATTTAGGGGGAAGCCAATTAACTTATCTGTATGTTTTTGGGATGTGGGAGGAAACCGGAGTACCCAGAGGAAACCCATGCAGACACGGGGAGAACACACAAACTCCTTGCAGGTGTTGACTTGGCTGGGATTCGAACCGGGGACCCGGCGTTGCAAGGCAAGAGCGCTAACCACTACGCCACCGTGCTCAGCCATACAGAGCACCCTGATGATCAGTTTGTGAAAAGGAATAGATTTCTCATGTAAAAGGGGGTATCAGCTACTGATTGGGATAAAGTTTAATTTTTGTTCAGAGTTTCTCTTTAAGATAGCATCAGGAGACAATTATTAAACATCAGCAGCTTTAGGCTGTGTCCCTTCTATACAAGTTTGGCTAGGGTGTACCTTCAATCTAGCAATGGCATTCCTCCTCATAAAACAAACCAAGACTGATGGTCCATCAACTCTGGAGGCTTCTCTCAAGCATCTGACTCATTTCCTATCCTTTCACACCTTGGCTCCGGTTAATCTGTTTTTCACACTTAACAATCTTCCGAAACAGCAACAAACTCTGGCCAAGGACACATTCTCTCTGTAACTTTGAAACTTCTGTTTGTTTATCCTCTTCATCCACTTCAGTACCTTGAAAACATTTGTCAACCTCTTTCCTCAAGACTGTTGGTTTTGGTGCCCTCTGATACACTGCCCTCTCCTGGCTGTCATCCCAATGAAACATGCAGTTTTACGTTCACACTGGATATCAACATGCTGTACAAGGTCACCATGTTTCTTTGCAGCCTTGTAAAGTAGCCTTCAAGAAAAACATAATGAATGTTTGGGGCAGACAACCAAAATATAGTAAGCAGAGCCTTACAGTTTTTTCTTAAGCGTACCTGTTTACAATCAGGCAGTGTGATGAGGTCATTAAAAAATTGCTTGCACTTTTGTGTAGTGGGTTGCACTGCAACATATGCTTAAACTGAATTGGACTAGTATCTAGTAGTGGGTATTCCACATAACATGCTGCCATGTGAGATTTGGGGGTGAAGAAGCCCTTGTTCTAGCAATGCCCACTCAATCTAATGAACAGGCTTAACAAGTAAAAGTGGTGTTATTCCCTGCCTCTGTGGTGCTGCAGAAGTGTTTATCACAAGGCTGGCTGAACAAAATGACAAATGTTATTTTGTAAGTGGTACTCAGGAAAACCTTTTAGTTTCAATGTTTTTATTGAAAACCTAAAAATAAAGGAGGACTAATGCTTACCAATATTATTAAATACTATCATGCGGCCCAAATAGCCCAACTTGCAACCTGTTCATCTTTTGAAAAAATATAGTGATCCCATCGCTCATACAGCGCTGAGATCTCTATATAAATTGCACCCAAATTGTACTGGCATGTGGCCAGTACAATTTGGGTGCAATTGCGATCGCAGTTCAGTGGTCCATCTGAAAGAGGCCTTACAAATGTACAAGTCATCCACTGCTATTATTAAAGAGAATCTGTATTGTTAAAATCGCTCAAAAGTAAACATACCAGTGCGTTAGGGGACATCTCCTATTACCCTCTGTCACAATTTTGCCGCTCCTCGCCGCATTAAAAGTGGTTAAAAACAGTTTTAAAAAGTTTGTTTATAAACAAACAAAATGGCCACCAAAACAGGAAGTAGGTTGATGTACAGTATGTCCACACATAGAAAATACATCCATACACAAGCAGGCTGTATACAGCCTTCCTTTTGAATCTCAAGAGATAATTTGTGTGTTTCTTTCCTCCTGCAGTTCTCATGCACTGAAGTTTCAGGCTGCTTGTTTCTTCCTGCAAACAGTTTTGCCTTTGTCTGTAATTCTTCAGTATGTGAAAGCCCAGCAAGCTCAGAGGACGATTTATCCAGCTTGTAAAAGATAAGAGAGAAGAGAGAAGCTGCTCTAATCTAAATAATACACAGGCAGTGTGCATAGAGGGGCCTGGAAGGGGGAGTTCATAGCAGAACCACAACACTGAAGAACTTGGCAGCCTTCCAGACACAGGCTGACAAGTCTGACAGGGGAAAGATACATTGATTTATTACAGAGACTGTGATAGCAGAAAGTGTTGCAGTAAGCTAGAACACATTAGAATAGCTTTTGGAACTTGTAGGATGATAAAAAACAGGATGCAATTTTTGTTACGGAGTCTCTTTAACTCCCTCTTTGACACTACTACATATTCCTTACAGTCTCCCTTTTTCCATTCCTTCCTTATTTCACACAAAAAAAAAAAAACAGTTTCCAGGCGAAATGACAGCTTTATGCATATATTGCAAACAAGTACCTTTGTACTATTTTACATTAACCAGATGACATCCTATAATATTTAGTTATGTAATAATAAGGTTTTGCCGGGTATGATGATTATACAAGCCAGCACATATTGGATTTGATTTTGCATGTACAGTATAAAAATACAGTAAAGAGCCTGAAATTACTGATTTCTCTTTAAATTAAGATTACATTTTGTATAAATTAAAGATGACATTCTTTTTCAATTAGAAATTCAATAAAAGTTTATGGGGTTCCTCTTAGATTGATCTAGGTCCTAATATTGTCTACAGTAGAACTAAAGGTTGGAGAGGCTTGGGAGGCATCTGATTTTGTGAATCTGTTTATTACTCTGCATGTAGGCATGAAGGAAACGTTGTTTCCCCTTTCATGGGGTGCACCTGGTCCTATAAAATGGCTTTTATTTATTGGCCATTACACAACTATGCTGAGCAATCATCGGGTCTTATGAGTCCCATGAGTCATGCCACGAGAGCATACCATTAATAATCCTCCATTAATTTGGAAATAACTGGCAACAGACACAGGGGTCATTTCATTAAGTGCATTTGCATCAGAATCTAAATACTACTTAGCAGGTGGATTCAACCCAAGCAGATAAGCATTGGGTGCCCTCTGCCCATTGCTGTCAGTACATGATGCAAAGTTCAGGTGCTGCATTACTGGGTGGTGCCTCTGATGGAAATGCTTGTAGAAGTTATTAACATTGTTAAGGAAACGATTTGCAATCTCAGCAGTATTATGACATTATTGGCTACAGGGGGAAGGATTGAGTGCTGGAGGCTGAAGCCAAAATGAACACCAGAAGGTCAATATCACTGTGGAGGAAGGCTAGGATAAAGGTGGCAACTAATGGTCCAACTTCAAGTGAAAAATCGTTTGAGTGATCAGATAATTTTGACTGGATGTAATTGGATAGGTTGTAAATAATCTCCGTTGGTTGGGTACAATCGATTACAAATGATTATACAAAATGTCATCCGATTGGATTTTCGTTTAACCAAAATTTAGATTTTTTTTTTTGATTGTGATACATTGGAAGCAAAGATTAGTTCGTTGACGGTGTAGTGAACAATGTATGATGATATTTCACTTTCGATCAGAATTATTTGATCGCTTGGATGATTTGATCATTAGTAGCCACCTTAAGACTTAGGGCCCTTTTATACTTAATGCGTTGGTATGCATTAGTGTGCGTTGGTATGCGTTAGTACGCAGGTTTTTTTCCATAGCAGTGCACTGTGAAAAAGATTTCAGGTAAAACGCGTTAAGTGTGAACGGCGCCATAGGAAAACATGGGCATTACTTTGGAAATCAGTTTTCTTTCAGTTTTAAAGGGACTCTGAAGAGAGTCTAAATTCTCTTTTTTAACCTGTATTCATGTTAAGCTCCATAAGCCCAGCTAAACTGCCGCTATCCCGCAGCAAAACGAGGGGTTAATACCTCCCAAAACAAAAAAAAAGCGCTTCCTGATTGAGGCAGAGCTACAGCCATAAGCTCCGCCTCAAGCGTGTCATTCCCCGCCTCTCCCCGACCCTCTCAATCTGCCTTCACAGAGAGGGGCGGGGAGAGGCAGAGATCCGTGTGTGGCGATTGACGTGCATGGAGGCAGAGCTGCAGCTCATAGCTCTGCCTCCATGAGCAGCAAAATCCACGACCAAGAAAGTCGTGGATTTTGCAGGAGGGATTTGGGGGGGTATTAACCCCTCGTTTTGCCGCGGGATAGCGGCGTTTTAGGTGGGCTTATGGGGCTTAACATGAATACAGGTTAAAAAAGAGAATTAAAGGTGCCCATACACTCGTCAGATTGGCAGCAGATAGATAAGAAATGCATCTGATGATCTATCTGATGCGTTTTTAGAACATTTTTTACCAGGATAGAATTCCAATAGATTTCAGTTTGAAATCGATTGAAATTCGATCTGATGGCATTTTTTTGCCATCAGATTTCCATTAAGGCCAATGCAAACTGATAAGCAATCTCATCAGATCGACCTAAATTTTCCACCCTGCAAGTTCAATGGAAATCCATCGAAATCGATCGAAATCGGCCGTCGATCGGTCGATTGGCCAACCGATTTGCAATCGATTGATCGATCGATCGGGATCGATCGGTTGGCCAGAAAATCGGCTGAGTGTATGGGCTGCTTTAGACTCGCTTCAGAGTCTCTTTAACTGAGAGCAACTGATTAAGTGTAAAAGGGGCCTAAGATTAGATCCATAGTCTGGGTATATTACTGCTGTTATGTTTCTGTTATCTATTTCTTTATGAAACGCTCAAAATATGGGGGGAAAAAAAGACTTCAATGGGGGGGGGTTCTTGTTAGTTAGCAAACTTTAAATGTGAACGTTAGACGATTAAGGTTGTTTTGGAAGGGTTTAACAGCAGGGGAGGGGGTAGTCATCAGAAATCAGGGGATAACATCGGGGAGGGTCATCAGGATTGCATGCCAGGAATGTGGGGTTTTAAGAGTTAGGAGTCACAGATGAGTCAAACTGAACCTGAAGAGAAATAAAATGATCTCATAAACAATTGTAGACATAGAGCTAAATTCTTTGAATCCCATTTTGTTATTGTTTGCATAAAAAAGTTACAAATCTAGGTTTGAAAATTGTACTGTCTCGCTCAAATATGCAGCTGCATTTTATGTTTTGCAACTCCCACACAGAGTAGTGATGATCTTTTGAACTTTTTACCCGTTTTCCTGCTGTCAGAGTGTTTGTATCAGCCACACACACGTTTTTATGACCTCTAATTGGTTATAAGGGAGAATTCCACACACCAACTTTATAGAAACTGTAATTTATAGCTCTTGTTTATTAACCCTTTTAGTGGAAAAAAAAAGAAAAGAAAAAAAGAAAAACAAGAAAGCTATATGTATGGTTGATACTACACATTATTGTTGTTGTTATTATATTGGATTTACATAGCAGCATCTTCCATGGTGCTGTACAATAGAGAATACAAACTACAGACATTACAAAACAATGGGGTTATAGATAACAGACAATTAAACAGGTCAGCTAATGCATTTGTATATTGAGGTGGAAAATATGTACCCATATTACACAGCAATAAAATCTGCCATAGATAGATGACGCAATGTGGCCTCCCAATCATAATTTAGTCTGCAATCCATCAAAATGATTGATCCAGCAGGCAGGAAAGACCCAACTTAAAAGGGGGCTAATCTGGTATGGGCAATTATCAGTGTTGGCGAATGACCCTTCACCCGTTTCCCCAATGTGTAATTTTTACCCCTCTGATAATGTAATGTGCACCCCCCGGCCACCAGTACGTCTCCTGCAACGTCTCGAGTCTTCCCTACATCACCGCCAAACACCTGTACCAAGTTATCTGGCAGCACAAGCAAAGTCAAGCACCTGCCACCAGAGATCAGGAATTGGGGGGTGAGGGCGGCAGTGCAGTACACAGCATCACACGTCTGAAGGAGCGAGTGGGGAGAACAATGTCCTTGGCCAGTACTCAACCAAATTGATCCACCAGGCTGATTGCTGGCCGTGCCACCAGGAGAGTTCGGGTGCCGCTGTGCCCACGCTAGATTCTCTTTTTGGCTGTGAGAGCCATAAACGCCACATTTTAAAATGTAATTCTGTGGGAGCCATAAAATATGTTTGAAACTGGGACAGTGTGCATGTGCAGCAGAGGGCTGATGTCCCTGTTGCCATGGTGATGTGTATGCAGTTGATCTGCCGGGCAGCAGAAGTATCAGACACAGGGGTGAGCCTGGGGTGCCTGGCACCTGGGTGCAAGATTTTCTCTGCCGCCTATGGGAGTGGTTAAATTAACCATGCCCAACCACATAACCACACCCATGTCCTGCCTAATCACACCCATGTCCCCCGATTAGGTAGTGAGCGACAGGGCGCCCCGTTTAGCTAGTGAGCGACAGGGCGCCCCGTTTAGCTAGTGAGCGGCGGGGCGCCCCGTTTAGCTAGTGAGCGGCGGGGAGCCCCGTTTAGCTAGTGAGCGGCGGGGAGCCCCGTTTAGCTAGTGACTGGCGGGGAGCCCCGTTTAGCTAGTGACTGGCGGGGAGCCCCGTTTAGCTAGTGACTGGCGGGGAGCCCCGTTTAGCTAGTGACTGGCGGGGAGCCCCGTTTAGCTAGTGACTGGCAGGGAGCCCCGTTTAGCTAGTGACTGGCAGGGAGCCCCGTTTAGCTAGTGACTGGCAGGGAGCCCCGTTTAGCTAGTGACTGGCAGGGAGCCCCGTTTAGCTAGCGACTGGCAGGGAGCCCCGTTTAGCTAGCGACTGGCAGGGAGCCCCGTTTAGCTAGCGACTGGCAGGGAGCCCCGTTTAGCTAGCGACTGGCAGGGAGCCCCGTTTAGCTAGTGACTGGCAGGGAGCCCCGTTTAGCTAGTGACTGGCAGGGAGCCCCGTTTAGCTAGTGACTGGCAGGGAGCCCCGTTTAGCTAGTGACTGGAAGGGAGCCCCGTTTAGCTAGCGACTGGCAGGGAGCCCCGTTTAGCTAGTGACTGGCAGGGAGCCCCGTTTAGCTAGTGACTGGCAGGGAGCCCCGTTTAGCTAGTGACTGACAGGGAGCCCCGTTTAGCCAGTGACTGACAGGGAGCCCCGTTTAGCCAGTGACTGACAGGGAGCCCCGTTTAGCCAGTGACTGACAGGGAGCCCCGTTTAGCCAGTGACTGACAGGGAGCCCCGTTTAGCCAGTGACTGACAGGGAGCCCCGTTTAGGCAGTGACTGACAGGGAGCCCCGTTTAGGCAGTGACTGACAGGGAGCCCCGTTTAGGCAGGGACTGACAGGGAGCCCCGTTTAGGCAGTGACTGACAGGGAGCCCCGTTTAGGCAGTGACTGACAGGGAGCCCCGTTTAGGCAGTGACTGACAGGGACCCCCGTTTAGGCAGTGAGTGACAGGGACCCCCGTTTAGGCAGTGAGTGACAGGGACCCCCGTTTAGGCAGTGAGTGACAGGGACCCCCGTTTAGGCAGTGAGTGACAGGGACCCCCGTTTAGGCAGTGAGTGACAGGGACCCCCGTTTAGGCAGTGAGTGACAGGGACCCCCGTTTAGGCAGTGAGTGACAGGGACCCCCGTTTAGGCAGTGAGTGACAGGGACCCCCGTTTAGGCAGTGAGTGACAGGGACCCCCGTTTAGGCAGTGAGTGACAGGGACCCCCGTTTAGGCAGTGAGTGACAGGGACCCCCGTTTAGGCAGTGAGTGACAGGGACCCCCGTTTAGGCAGTGAGTGACAGGGACCCTCGTTTAGGCAGTGAGTGACAGGAACCCCCGTTTAGGCAGTGAGTGACAGGGACCCCCGTTTAGGCAGTGAGTGACAGGGACCCCCGTTTAGGCAGTGAGTGACAGGAGCCCCCCCCCCTCTAGCCGCCGCCACTCCCCCCTCACCTTGCAGTGTCAGACCTCAGGATCAGCGGGCGACCCGACCAGTAAGAGCGGTTGCCGGATGCACCCGCTCTATATGTGGAAGTGATGTCACTTCCACATATCAGTGCGGTATGCTAGGTCCTAGCGCCCGCACGATTGGTCGCCGCCTGATCAAGGTCTGACGCGGCTGGAGGGAGTGAGGGAGCGGCGGCTAGAGGGGATGAGCGGCGGCCGGGCGGTGCCTGTCAGAGACATGAGCCTGGGTGCAATGCACCAGCAGCACCCGCCCAGGCGCGACCCTGATCAGTCATGTCTTCAGCTTCTCTTGGGTTTTGGCAGGGCTGTGGAGTCGGAGTCGTGGAGTCGGAGCAATTTTGGGGACCTAGTTAGGGAAAAAAATGCACCGACTCCAACTCCTAATGAATTTAAACTGTAATTAAAATAGAAAATATGATAAAATATTCTATTTCTCAGATAATAGTCATCATAAATAATTTATATATACAGTAATAGCTGTGCTTAGTCCACAAAAATGAAAGCCAATCAAAAAATAGTTACTTGTGCTGCTTCAATAAAGCAGTCCCCGTATTTTTAAAGTCAGATATACATATCTGATTGTGACTGTATATATGATGTGTACACAGGAATCTCTTATATATACTAAATAACATCTATGCTGTAAGAATAAAGCCTGATGTGTAGCTCTGTCACTAATAGAGATGGTCAATGACATGCAAATAATTCTGCGTTGATGCTGATTTATGCAAATGTATGCACTCTCTTTGCTCATGAAATCAAATAATTTGATATGTTGTTAAAATTTGGTTTGATGACTACGAATTAAAGGGTACCTGAGACGGATGAAAAGAAAAGTTTTATACACACCTGGGGCTTCCTCCAGCCCCCGTCAGGCTAATCAGTCCCTCGCTGTCCTCCTCCACCACCTGGATCTTCTGCTACGAGTCCCGGTAATTCAGCCAGTCAGCGCTGTCCGGCCGCATGCCACTCCCACAGCCAGGAGAGTTCTGCATCTGCACAATAGTGCTGCGCATGTGTAGTACGCTCCCAGCGGCGGAGTGTGTGCATGCGCACTACGCCCGACTGGCTCAAGTACCTGGACCCATAGCAGAAGATCCAGGTGGCGGAGGAGGACAGCGAGGGACTGATTAGCCTGAAGGGAGCTGGAGGGAGCCCCAGGTATGTATAAAACTTTAATTTCATCTGTCTCAGGTTTACTTTGTTACACAGTAGTACTATACTCTACATATGCACTCCCCACAGAGCTGCAGGGAATCCACTGAGAATGTTGTGCACATTGAACACAGAGGTGTTGTCTATCACCCATAAACCTGGTTCAGATTGTACATGAAGAATGTGTAAGAGGAAGAATCGCCTTATTCCCCTGCAGAGTACCTGCACATCACTCTTACATGTACCCACAGTTACATTGCCTAGGGCCTGATAGATGTTCTTTGTTCCGGTCTGTACCTTCTACAAGTACTCTTACCAAGGACTAGTTTTAGTCTATGACTAAGGGGAATAAATATGGCAGTTTACATATCCTTCTCACTTCAGTTGTCTTTTAAAATTCCCAAGTGTTGGCAGTTAAGAGATGAATTTCATGTTACATACTTTCAATCAACAAGATTGTAATATGCAAATTAGAGGAGTCGGAGTCGAGGAGTCGGAAGAATCGTAAACTGAGGAGTCGGAGTCGGTGGATTTTTGTACCGACTCCACAGCCCTGGGTTTTAGCAAAATCAGCAATATCCCCGAGAGCCAGACAGAAGAAATACCAACTAACAGCATGCACAATTAGCTAGCTGACTTGGGTGTTGATTCACTTTGTAGGATGAGATCCCCGCACTTTGGCCCAATAGGCTACCTGTCAAGTGAAAGGCAGCCTATTGGGCCAATCAAAGTGCGGGGATCTCGCCCTACAAAGTCACTCGACCTGACAGGACATTTGGAGCAGCCGTTCTTTTGGGGTAGAGCGAGTAAGTTAGTAGTGCATGCTACAGTAGTACCGTGTCTACTTTGAAAATTTTATTTGTGCTGCCACACTAAGCTGCGCTGCTTTAACAGTGTAGCTTAGTGAATCAATCCCTACTGATTTGTCTGTGAGTCAGATGCAGCCATCAAAAGAGGCACATCTGGCTCCCGAGCCATAGATTCCCTACCCCGATCTAGAATATGTACACAGTTCTAGTAGCGAATACCCAGCTGGCAACGCTGAGCACCAATGACCAGTGGTAGTTTGTAGTTGTGCCGGAAACTGGATGAGATGGCTGGATAGTGTACTGGTTAAGGGCTCTGCCTTTGACATGGGAGACCAGGGTTCAAATCCTGGCTAGGTCAAGTACCTATTCAGTAAGGAGTTCAAGGCAAGACTCCCTAACATTGCAGGATGGCCTCTTGAGCGCGTCCCAGTGGCTGCAGCTCGAGCGCTTTGAGTCCGACAGGAGAAAAGCGCTATACAAATGTTCGTATTATTATTATTATTATTATTATTATTATTATTATGAGAAGAATCACTGTAACTTTTCTGCATAAAGGCACAAGCGATGGTAGATCATATACAGGCACAATTTTGTCTTTTTTACATTCAGCGCAGACCTCATTTTAACGTTGAAATTATACATGTTGTGGCAAAGCTGCAGCAAAACTGGTGAGAGAGACATAAGAAATGCTTTAGAAATCAAAGAAATATAGGAATGGTGTGCAGACTTCTTGCAGAGCTCTGATTAAAATCAAGCCTGAGCTCTGCTGCTGCTGCAGTGATAATGACTACGCACTGCATCTTCCAAAATACGCCGCAATTAAGTCAAATTAGACCTTTAAAACTTTGCAAAACATCAACCATACTGTGTGAGCAAAATTAGAATGAGTTTTTTATCTCTCAGAGCAAGAAAATGAAATATATGTTAAAGCCAACACTGCTCTCTACTGGACAGTTGCTGAAATACAGCAATCTCATATGAATGAGAAATGATGATCACCATAAAATATCTGAATAACATCTAGAAGGGTACATTTTACTTTTGTTGGATGTCAGAAGTCAAGGCTTACCAGGAGAAGGTACTAAGGACATTACTTGAGAATGAATGTTATCGTATGGTGATGAGTCATTACCTCATATAGCTGGATGAAGTCAATGCCTGAGATAAATCATTCTTAGCTGCTCTCAGAAATAACAGATCTGCCAACTCACATAAATTCTTTGGAACTGAGGAGGAATAAAACACAAAGCTATTTCCTATCCCAGGGAGGCAGAAAGATGCAACAAGGATGGAAAATACAGTATAAAAACACTGCTACGAAGAATAAAGGGAACATTTACTGTAAAATAAATAATAGGTCTTGAAAGGATTTCAAGAAGATTGTTGCTGGCTGGAACTTGTAGTACATTATAAACCCTACTGACATAAGTTGTCACTAATCGCTTTAAAGGGAAGGTCCAAGCAAAAAAAAAAAAATGAGTTTCACTTACCTGGGGCTTCTACCAGCCCCATGAAGCCATCCTGTGCCCTCGTAGTCACTCACTGCTGCTCCAGTCCCCCGCTGGCAGCTTTCTGACCTCAGAGGTCAGGGCCGAATTGCGTACATTTTTACACATTCCCACTAGTGCAGGAACATTAACGCATACATTTTTACCCGTTAGTGGTGCAACGCGTACATTTTTGTTCCTGCACTAGCTGGAATGCGTAAAAATGTATGCAATGTGGCCCTGACCTCCGAGGTCAGAAAGCTGCCAGCAGGGGACTGGAGCAGCAGTGAGTGACTACGAGGGCACAGGATGGCTACATGGGGCTGGTAGAAGCCCCAGGTAAGTAAAACTCATTTTTTTTTTTTGCTTGGACCTTCCCTTTAACACACAATTTAAGAAGGAACTCCAGAAAATCTTCCTTATGGTGGCCATACATGGTACAATAAAAACGTTCGATTATCCCGTTTATTCAATCTAAATGATCAAATCGAATGAAAGTTGAAAATAATTTTTTTTCAATCAAGAACGATTATCCCGCTTTTTCTGGAAAAATGATCGGACATGCTGGAATAATCTAATCGATCTAACAGAATAATCGAACTAAATTATCTAATTGAAAAATTGTACCATGTATGGCCACCTTTACACATTCCTATCCTGCCATAATTAGGTATAAATAAATAAAGCTTGCAAATAGCTTAAAGTGGATCCGAGATAAACTTTTACTCATTGCATAATTGTGTTCCTTACATATAGTTTATTATGTTTTAATACTCTAATTCCCTATAAACTAAACAAGCCTCGCCCACAGCTCAAAGTGCCTTTGCACTCCATGTAGCAAGGGCTTATGGGAGCTCAGTCTGGGAAGGAGGAGGTTACTAGCCAGAGATTTCAGAGGCAGAGGGGAGCAAGGAGCAGGAGAGAGGAGTGAGCTGAGGGCTGGAGATGCAGTTGCAGCTTGCCTGTGTGTAATGCGACAAACAAAACATGGCTGCTGTCATTGTATCACAGGAATAAATAAACATGAAACCGCTTAAGCTGTTTGCAGCTAGATTTGCTGTGTAAACTATCTAAACTTTAGATAACATATATAAACAAGTTAATTGTCATAGTTAGTTTTTCATCTCAGATCCACTTTAAAGTAAAATAATGAAAAAAAAAAAAAAGGCCCCCCTGGGGCAGGTATTTACCTCGGGAGGGGGAAGCCTCTGGATCCTAATGAGGCTTACCCCGTCCTCCTCCGTCACTTTACCGGGACCCCCCAAATCACGACGAGGTAAATATTTACCTACCGTGATCCTGCGCAGGTGCACTAGCCGCTTTTTATTCGGGTTAAGGCAGAAATAGCCGAGCCCGATCGATCGGCTCTACTGTGCAGACGCGAGTCTTTTTGCACCTGCGCAGTAGAGCGGATATGATCAGGCTCGACTATTTCCACCTAGCCCGAAAGAAGAGCCGCTACTGCGCTTGCGCTGGATCCTTGCGAGGTAAATATATCAAGCCTTGTCAAACTTGTCGGGGGAGGATTCGGGGGAGCCGACACTGAAGCTACAAGGGAGGAGGAAACCTCAGGGTCCCAATGAGGATTCCCCCTCCCGAGGTAAGTCTTCACCAGACCAGGTTTTTTATGTTATAGAGTTTCTTTAAAAGGAACCGGAGGTGAAAGACATGTGGAGGCTGCCATATTTATTACCTTTTAAACAATACTAGTTGCCGTCCTGCAGATCATTCTGCTATCAGTGTCGGAATCACAAACCTGAAACAAGCATGCAGCTAATCGTGTCAGACTTCTGTCAAAAACACCTGATCTGCATGCTTGCTCAGGGTCTGTAGGCTTGTAACACATGACAAAGCATTTGCATAGTTTACGTGCACAAACCAACTGAACAACTAACTTATTTGCATACTGGTGCAAGCGGAACAACGAACTGTACAATATGTCCGCATTAAAACATGTACAAGTCATTCAAACGACTCGTACACACGTGGCCAACTGCACAATATCAGCCCAACATTCGTGTGAGTCGTTCCGCCGGTTATATCTGGCAAAACGCCTGTTATCAGTCGCTCGTCTAGCCGTTTGTCTTGTGTTCACACACCCAACTATTGTGCAACAGTCCAAGTTTGGACGATAGAAAACTTGCGCACGTGTACAAGCCTTATGGCTAAAAGAATTAGAGGCAATGAATCAGCAGGACAGCCAGGCAATGTGCATGGTTTAAAATGAAACAAATATGAAATAAATATGTCAGCCTCCATATCCCTCTCACTTCAGGTTCGCTTTATCCTGTTGTGGACATAGGCTACATTCTGTTTGCAGGTTATCATCTCTGCCAGGACGTAGATTTCATCGGCCTGGCTCTGTGCACTCCTATCACAATTGCACTTCGGCTGGTGTTGAACTCAGCTGTCCGATGACAGCTGAGTCCCCTGTGCTGGTCAGGAGCCAATTTTATTATCAGTTACCACAGAGGAAAAGTAAAAAAAAATTTCAGGCTCTTCTAGGGCCAGAGCCTGCGGTTCCCACAGTAAATAAATTACAGATTCTGCCCTACATACAAATACTCGAGTTACAAATGCTCATGTAAAGTTGTCCTCATGTACAAAATGTACTGTATTGTTTTTGTTATTATGTTACATTATTATATGAAGTGTTGCAAGTTGAATAGCATCCTCATGATAATGAGGCAAGCACTTTTTTTTTTTTTATTTTGGGAAGCGGGGGCACAAAGGGGACACACACGATGGCAGGCTAGTGGGGCATATTTGAGTGATCAATATCGATGTTTGTATGGCAAGCTTTAGATATTTTTTGCCTAATTGAGGTGATAAAATTAAGACTAACTAATTCAGCAATGATAGGAACCAAATGTGAGCATCACAAACATAACTTTTGAGCAGAGCACATGGTCCACATGATAGTGCTATTCAGGAAGAAACGTTACCAACAGAAGTACTTGGTTAGTTTGCTGGCATGCTTTGACCCTTACTTGCTAGCAAGCTGCTCCTGTGTGAACAGATCACAAACAAATCATTCCAGCCCCCAGCCTGCGTCTCACAGCTCTACAAGCAAGAAGGGAGGGGGGGGGGCAGGAGGGAGAGAAACACTATGTGTGTAATGCCTTATCCTAGTAGCTATGCATTGCTAGAGCTGGGGTGTACCTAGGGACGGGCTGAGAGGAGGAGAACTGCCACTTCCTCCCTGCAGATAATCGACGTTCTACTCAGCCAAATATTATGGCTGAGCACAGCGGAGACCACAGGAGGTGCTGGACAGTGAGGATGGTGCTGTGACATATGTCTCAGCACCAAACATACAAAATGATTAAAAGCATTAAAACACACACACTCGGTTCAGGGGTACTTTAATGCTGTTACTGCTGTTATCTTAAAATGGACCTGAACTTTACAACTTAGTCGCATTGCAGATTTAAAAAGCAGTGACAAGTCTCAGAAAATATTTTGGCTGGCCTAAGGTGTCCCCAGACTACGCAGCACAGGTGCATTGGGCAACTATGGCAAGATTAATGTTCATGCAGATATACTACTCTCTCCCTCCTCCTTCAGAACAGTCCCTTGCAATGTTCAGTTTCATGAATACTTCTACAGTAAGGAGGGGAGTACAATAGTACAGCATAATCATTCAACTGCCAATTTATTATTCTTTCAGCAATCCATTTCCCACGCTGTTCTGATATAACACAGGTGAATTATGTACAATTTTATGACCTAATTGAAAGAGATGTTTAAGAACCTGGTAGAAGTATGCAAAATGACTTATGTCCTCCAACCTTGATACATCAATCCCAGTGTTCAGAACTGGAATTTCTGAGTTGAGGTACGGAACCTTATGCTATGCACATTGGGAGAGGAAGGATGACAACAAAAGTAAAGAAATGTTGGCAGTTAAGCAGTTTTCTTAAAGAGAATCTTTAAAAAAAAAAAGTATCCTGGGGGGGGGGGGGGGGGGGGGGGCACTTACTTTGGGAGGGGTAAGCGTCTGCATCCTAATGAGGCTTCATCCGTCCTGGATCCCAGAGAGTGAAGAGAATGGGGGAAGCCTCTTTAGGATCCAGAGGCTTCCCCCTCCTGAGGTAAGTGTCTCTATGAGCTGTTTTTTTTTTGTGTTTGTTTTTTCACAGATTCACTTTAAGATGAACTGTAGTAAAAAATAACAAAGATTAAAATTGCTTACTTTTTATAATATTCATTTATAGATTCTTAGTCCTGTCCGGTGATCACTGCAAATGTTTGTTTACTGAGAGATCCAAAACCAGAGCAACCTGGACTCCCAGAACGTACAGTGCCTCTTTAAGGAAACCATTAACAGTACAATATTTTACTCAAATGCAATCAGATTTGCAGAAAGGTAGGTAATCAGAAGGTAACTGTCCATTGTTCCCATAAACGGGTCAATTAGGGCACTTTCTCTTCTGACACGATCGTAAATCCAATATTCCGATTAACAAATTTCTGGTTCCAATGAACCACATAATTGTTTCACATCTATTTTCTCCACATGCCTTTTTTTGTACAAAACCTTTAGATGCCTATAGATGTACTTAAGCTGTGCATTTAGCTGTTGACTGGGGTTAGCTCTTAGATTTCAGTACGTACCTTCTTGCTTCTCCCTACATATCTTGTCCAGTTCCACTCCTCAGGCATGGGATAAAAAACATTATCTTTGGCCCTGGAGCCCTTTGCTTTCCAGCAACATGAGCAGGCTTCGGTCCAGGAACTGGTGGTTTCCCAGTCAACACAAGATGTGTGGATGCAGCAGACATCTGGGACTGTGTGGGCACCTGGAAAAAAGCCACTTATTAGTGGGATGCTGGAGAATATTGTGTCTCTAAACAAAGTAGCTAGGTTACATACACATAGGTCAAGAATGAAACCAGAGTCCCTACACCTGTCCGGCAAACCCTACAAGTGTCGGTGGACAGGACAACATCTTCTTTGGTGTGGAATGTGCTTAGGAAGCACCAGGGTTCATACAGCGGTCAGCTAACTGTGAGAAGATCATACATTTCACATAGAAAGTACTGCAGGAGGAGAAAAAGCAAGTCTCACTCTGATGCGTAACCCTTCTGTGGCTTACAGCAGTGGCAGTGCTTATTGTTCTGCACATTTAAAACTCTGAAAAATGTATATCAGTAAGGCCAGAAGCAAACTTATCCATGCCGAAAACCATGCCATTTCCTGCCATACAGTAATGTGAAAAACTATTTGCCCCTTTCCTGATTTCTTATTCTTTTGCATGTTTGTCACACTTAAATGTTTCTGCTCATCAAAAACCGTTACCAATTAGTCAAAGATAACATAATTGAACACAAAATGCAGTTTTAAATGATGGTTTTTATTATTTAGTGAGAAAAAAATCTCCAAATCTACATGGCCATGTTCACAGTGGTGCGTTGCGCTGTAGTATAATGACCGCTTTTTAACACAGCTTATCGCACTGTGATGCACCACCTCTGCGATGTTCACAGTGCGGGGGTAGTGTTGCAGTAAAACTGCAGTGCCTTACTGTATAACGAGTCTGTTAACAGGTACAGTGAAACATACTTTTCATTGACTATATGCTTCAATGTATGCAATGCAATGCAGCCATATCGTGCGGTATGATTTATTCGTTCCATTGTGCTCCTTTTATACAGGAAAGTCAATGCAACGCCCCACCTTGAACATAGCCAAAGGGAAAAATACAGTATCAGATTTATTTTTACAAAAACTCATCCAAATCGCATGCTTTTTTCATATTCTAAAGGAAAGCATTGCATGTGAATCACATCAAATTTACATACGCTATGCGAGAAGAGGGAACTTTCTGTACGATTTTAACAGGCACATAAAATCTTTTTTTTTTTTTTTTTTTTTCAAACTCAGCATACACCTGGTACTTATGCCCAACTGAAACAGACTGGCTTTATTGCAGCACTCCTGTGTTGGGTTAAGTTTGCATAATTGTTTGTTACAAGTGGTACAGTCCACTTTTCATTCTTTATTTTAGTTAATTTTCAATTTAGTATTATTTCATTGTATTAACATATAAACGTATACGCCGACACATACATTGCATTACCTTCTTTCACTACTTAAACATATTCATCCATTCAAACCATGGTGGTCTTTAAAGGGCAGCCGAAGTGAGAAGAATATGGAGGCTGCCATATTTATTTACTTTTAAACAATACCAGTTCCCTGGCAGCCCTGCTGATCTATATGGCAGCAGTGGTGTCTGAATAACAGCAGAAACAAACATGCAGCTAATCTTGTCAGATCTGACAATGTCAGAAACACCTGATCTGCTGCATGCTTGTTCAGGGTCTATGGCTAAAAGTATTAGAGGCAGAGGTTCAGCAGGACAGCCAGGCAACTGGTATTGCTTAACCACTTCCCAACTGAGGGGTTTTACCCCCTGACCACCAGAGCAATTTTCACCTTTCAGGGCTGGTGCACACCGAGCGGCTTTGTGGGCGTTTTCAGATCCGCTTGCGGCTGCGGATCTGCTTGGTCAATGTATCTCAATGGGGTGGTGCACACCAGAGCGGGAGGCGTTTTGCAGAAACGAAAAATGCCTGGGTGAGGCATTTTTTGGATTGCGGATGCGTTTCTGCCTCAATGTTAAGTATAGGAAAAACGCAAACCGCTCTGAAAAACGGCACTTCAGAGCGGTTTGCCAGGCGGTTTTTGTTACAGTAGCTGTTCAGTAACAGCTTTACTGTAACAATACAGGAAATCTACTACACCAAAACCGCTAGACAAAACCGCAAAACGCTAGCTGAAACGCTACAGAAAAAGAAGAAAAAGCGTTTCAAAATCTGCTAGCATTTTGCGGATCTGCTAGCGGGTTTTGGTGTGCACCAGCCCACAGTGCTCCTTCCATTCATTCGTCTATAATTTTATCATTACTTATCGCAATGAAATGAACTATATCTTGTTTTTTTCGCCACCAATTAGGCTTTCTTTAGGTGGGACATTATGCCAAGAATTATTTTATTCTATATGTGTTTTAATGGGAAAATAGGAAAAAATGTGGGAAATTTTTTTTTTCAGTTTTCGGCCTTTATAGTTTTTAAATAATGCATGCTACTGTAATTAAAACCCATTAAATGTATATGCCTATTTATCCCGGTTATAAAACCGTTTAAATTATGTCCCTATCACAATGTTTGCCGCCAATATTTTAGTTGGAAATAAAGGTGCATTTTTTTCAGTTTTGCGTCCATCCCTAATTACAAGCCCATAGTTTATAAAGTAACAGTGTTATACCCTCTTGACATAAATATTTAAAAAGTTCAGTCCCTAAGGTAACTATTTATGTATTTTTTTAAATTGTAATTTTTTTATTATTTTTTTAATTACAAAAAAAATAAAAATTGGGGAGTGTGGGAGGTAAGGAGTTAATTTTTTGTGTAAAACAAGTTTATTTGTGTGTAAAAAATGGTTAGGGTGTAGTTTTACTATTTGGCCATAAGATGGCAACATTACCAATTTGTTTCATGCGACCTGCAAGCGTCCTTCCGGACGCTTGCAGGAAGTAGAAAGAGGCTGGGACTTTGTTATTTTTTCACAATGATCGCGCTGCTCAGCTGAGCGGCAGCAGATCATTGCGGGGCTTAGATCAACGAACGGGAATGGATTTTCCCGTTCGTTGATCTCTGGGCGAGCGGGCGGCGGCGTGTTTACTAGCGGCGGGCGGCGTGTTTACGAGCGGGAGCGCGGACAGCGGCGGGAGTACGCAAAGTACGGATTTCTCCGTCCCTGGGGGTGAAAGGATGGAAAAAGGGGCGGAGAAATCCGTACACGCGGGGGTAAAGTGGTTAAAGTGAATGGGAACCGCATTTAAAAAACAATTAAGCAAATACCTAAGGAGAGGGAAGGCTCTGGGTCGTATAGAGACGTCTCCTCCCTCGGTGCTCTCTATCCTGTGCTGCCCCCCCCCTCCCCGTTTCAATCCCCCGTCGAAAGGGTATTTGGAAGTCTTCAGGAGCAGTGTCCTCCCGAAGACGTGCGGCTCCATACTGTACAGGCGTGAGCGCGCAAGAGAGCGTGCTTGCGCAGGCGCAGTACAGGGCCACCCTTCTTCAGGAGCACTCGGGCTCCCTGAAGACTTCTGAAGCCTCCTTCGGCCAGATAAAGCAGAATTTGACTAATTTAGTCAAATACTGCTACCAGGCAAACCAGCACTGGATCGAGGGGACCAGGAGAGGAGCAGAAAGGCTCTATAGGACCCAGAGCCTTCCCTCTCCTTGGGTAAGTATCTATCTCATTTTTTTTAAATGTGGTTCCCATTCACTTTAAAAGGAAATAAATACGGCAGCCTCCATATCCCTCTTGCTTCAGTTGTCCTTTAGTCCATATATATTGTAGTTTGCCCTATATAGCGTGATAGATGCTTTTGCCACTAAAAGGGAACAGGGGGTATACTGGTACATCCCACAAATAGTGCCCCCAAAATAAGGACAATTACGAGATACCTATAGCAGCCTCTACACTTCTCCCCAATCTATCCCCTAATCCTCTTCTGAGTTTTGGTGTTTTATCAGTACATTTTTCCAAATTAGTCTTAGCTGTTTCTGCCTCCCCCCCTCCTCATTAACATCCCCTTCCTCTGCTACTGCATCAAGTAAATTACTTATCTGGTTTAACCAGTCCTCAAAACACAGAGCTCCATTCCCCTTCCAACTATCCAGAATCAGTGCTTTGGCAATCATTGCCCCTTTTATCAATGTCTCCTCGTTATCTGCGGAGTCAAAGATGCCAACGATTACCGTCTCACCTGCCAAATTTAAGTTTTCTCCCCCCAAATTTCTTCCCAAAATTGTTGATTCCTTCCCATAGATTTTTTTAGAATTGACTAGTTCCACCAAACATGTATGTCACCTCCCTGTTCCGTCCTGCAGCGCCAACATCTTATATTTTTAGCAATATTCTTACATCTCACCATTGTGAGTCAGATGCCATTGTGCTATCACTTTTTATTGTATCAGATATAGCCTTGTGTCCTGGATCTTACCTAATTCCCTCCTTTAGAGCAGTGCCAAGCTCTTTTTCCCACTTAAAGGAGTCCGAGGCAAAAATTAACTAGTGAAACAAACAATTGTATCCATCTTCCTTCTCCTAAAAATGCTTTTTTTAAGATATTCCAGTTTTATTTTATGTTTGAATCGACTTTTTAAGTTTTAACTGCTATTGTTTTTGCTCAATGACACATTCATTTAAGTATGCCAGAGCTAAAATGTATGAACTATTGACCCTTTTTATCTCATTCCTGCTCTCAGAAGCCATTTACTGCTAGGAAAGTGTTTTATACTTGGAATTTCTTATCAGTGAAAGTCACACTGTAGTCACTTCCTGTCAGGACTGCGTCAGCCACTTACATACCTAATGTTTAACTCTTTCAGGCAGAGAAAGAAAAAAAGGAACACAGCATAGTTATTTGTGTGCTAGGCACTGTACATACACATGTCTATCTCATGTCACGTCACCTCAGGTATCCTTTAGGCTGGTTTCACAGTGGGACGTTAAAGTCCCACGTTACAGCAGCCAGTAACGCAGACTAACTCACAGCACTGTAAAATCAATGTGCTGTCACAGTGCCCACGTTGCGTTATATAGTAACGCAGCACGTTTAAACAAAGTGCTGCATGCTGTACGTTATACTAGGCTAAGCCACGTTAGACTGTTTGCACATGCTCAGTAATGTTGGAGGAGGAGGTCTCCTCTCCTTCTCCGCGGCCAGCCACATGGCTAATTAATATTCACTGCACTGTGGTGACTCGTGGTGGAACTGTAGTGTTGTCCGGATCATGAACGAATCGTTCATTTGATCCGGATCTTTTTTGTGAGTCGAATCATTCGGATCACCACAATGAAAGATTCAGTTCACAGTGGAAGTCTGTCTGGAAGAAACAGGAACATACAGAATGTACAGTGCAGGGAAAGTCCTGTCCTGCTAGTCATTTCACCCAGTCTGCGTCCCTAGTAAAATGATCCAAATGATTTGGTTCAAAGATCCGGATCTTTTCAATGATCCCATTCAAATGATCCGAATCCTTAAAAAGATCCGGACTTCCTATCACTAACCTGGAGTGGCTGCTTTGAGAGCTGCATAACGCAGCTCAATCTGACGTCCAACTTTAACACCACCATGCGTTGCGTTAGGGGCACGTTATGTGACCATAACGTCCCCTAAAACGCAACATCTTGGTGTGAAAGTAGCCTTAAAGTGGGATTGTCACTATAAAAATCAAATTTTAACAGCATATGGTCAGAGTATTAGAGTGGACCCAAATTAAAAATACAAGATTTCAGAAATAAAATCTATTTTCTAAATTATAATAATAATAAATAGCAGCCTTTTTTTCAGCTGCATGATGACAAATATAAAATATTTTACATTTATTGGAGGAACCCCTCCCTTCCTTTCAAATTGCCGGGATTTTTCCGGCAAACTAGTGGAGTGGATGGTGTCCGGCAATGGAGGAATTGCTAATGGCTGCCCCCTGTATTACCCTAGCTATGAAAAGAGAAGGGTGAAAAGCATGCACTGAAATGCTCATAGGCTTGAAGGAGTGTTTATTTATCTTTGTATGTGTCAGAGTGGTGCAACTAAATATTTTTAATTAAAAAAATGTTTGGTTTGGGTCCGCTTTAAGTGATAAAGATGCTAATCCTGCATTCAAAACGTTTTCTGGTTTGGAGTTATCACATACCTTAGGAGCACTGGCCCTTTAATAGCCATTGCCATTCAGTTGCATGCTGGGGCTTCTTTTTATCTATAACGTATTCCACCTCTTCCCTTTATTTCCCTGCCTAGCATAATCCTCTGCTCACTTGTGTTTACAAGCAAGGCTGAGGTGACTCAGCGATTGGAGGAGAAAAGCAAAAAAAAAAAAACCTTAAAGGGACACTTAAGCCAGAAAAAACATGGTCCCCCGCTGCCAGCTAGCTTCGTTTTTGCCGACAGGCCCGACAGGACTGGCCACGCGTAGCTTTCTCCGCATTCCCGACTGTAATCAGCGCTATTGCGGACCCCAACGCGTACAAAAATACGCGTTGCTGCATTACCAACGCATAGATATGCGGCAATGTGTATTTTTGTACGCGTTGCAGCCCGCAATAGCGCCAATTACTGCGGCAATGCGGAGAAAGCTACGCGTGGCAAGTCCTGTCGGGTTTGTCGGCAAAACCGAAACTAGCTGGCAGCGGGGGACCAGAGGATTAGTGAGTGGCTGCGAGGGCACAGGACTGCTGCAGGGGCTGGTAGAAGCCCCAGGTGAGTAAAACTCATTTTTTTTCCTGGCTTAAGTGTCTCTTTAAGGGAAAAAATGACATCAGTATTTAGCCTCAAACTGTGGGCAAAAGACATGGTTCCCACCAGGAGCAGAATACTCTTACTATATAAAATTCACTGAAATCAAAACGTGAACAGTACAATACATGTTATGTAAGTAGAACAAGTATTTATCTACTTATATATGCATTTTTTTTCCCTGACCAAGTATGGCTATTCCTCCTGCTTTAAGGGCTGGTGCACACCAAGAGCACTGCTGAACGCTTTTAAAAATGCTTAGGGCTTTAAAAAGAGCTTGGCTAATGTATTAGAATGGGATGGATCACAACAGAGAGATGTGATTTTTTCCCAAACCCAAATGGAGGTCCTGCAGCATTTTTGCGGATTTCTGAGCCGATTCAGCCTCAATGTTAAGTATAGAAAAATAGTTCTCATTCATCATAATAACATATAAAATAAGTAAAAAGTACAAAATAATGGCCCTAAAATCACTTCACAATATGTGTTGGACGTAAAGATATGTATTTTGTTGTGCATGTCTGTGCATAATAATAGTGTCTACATGATTGCAGGGTGTGTCTGTGCATGCATGTATTAGGGGAATTGTTTATTTTTGAGGGCCCGCTTCCACTATAGCGTGGCGAAATCACTGTGGCAAAATTTGCATGCGTGTGCATGCGAATTTTCGTGCGAATTCGCATGAAAATTCGCATGGATGACGATGTATGCGAATTTAACCATGGCAATGCCTGTGTGCTTTTCCATTTATTTCATGCGAATTCGCATGAAAATTCGCATACCAAAACGGCATGCGAATTCCCTATTAAATACATTAGCGGCGATTCGCATGCATTCCACTCGCAGGCGAATTCTGCGCCTCTTTTGTGCGGTTTTTCACTGCTGAAAACAAACGCACCTCAACAATGCTACAGTGGAAACAGGCCCATCCACTTGCATTACATGTGCGAATCAGATTCGCGATAGTGGAAACGAGCCCTCAGGCCCGGTGCACACCAAAACCCGCTAGCAGATCCGCAAAATGCTAGCAGATTTTGAAACGCTTTTTCTTATTTTTCTATGGCGTTTTGCTAGCGTTTTGCGGATTGCTGCAGCGGATTTCAGTATAGTAGATTTCATATATTGTTACAGTAAAGTTGTTACTGAACAGCTTCTGTAACAAAAACTCCTGCAAAACCGCTCTGAACAGGCGTTTTTCAGAACGGTTTGCGTTTTTCCTATACTTAACATTGAGGCAGAAACGCACCTGCAATCCAAAAAATGCCTCACCCCGGCATTTTTCGTTTCTGCAAAACGCCTCCTGCTCTGGTGTGCACCACCCCATTGAGATACATTGACCAAGCGGAGAAACGCTGAAAAAGCCGCTCGGTGTGCACCAGCCCTCACTTGGTCTTTTTTCTTCCCCCTCAATGTTTAATAATTTGAAGTTTTTTTTCTGCCACTAGGGGCTGCCATAGCCCCTACGTGACAGTACATAACTGGTGACAGTACCTTTATTTTATTTTTATAACAAGAAATGTATTATTTAATTTATTCAAACCGATGCACATAGTTAAAACAGCATAGACAGAAAGTAAAAGGAAGAAACACACTGTGGTGATTATAGATCACAACTATAAATACATCACAATAGTACTCAGTAGTTACAAAAGAGAAATCATTTACTATCAAGTAGTTGTGAGTGACATGTAATAGTTAGAAGCCAAAGTCTACAACAAATTATAATAACCAGCAGTAACAAGCCTGACTCAGCAATCAGGGGTCATATCTATCTTGGACCAGGATAGGAATATCGAGATTTTATTTTTTTTATGGCCAGATATTGAGCGTTCACCCACATAAACAAAACCTTTTCAAACTAGTTGGGCTTCTATGGACCTGATATGTAAACTTATGTATGGGAGATAGAGATGGCCCAAACCTTCGGTTCGCGAACATGCAAACTTTTGTGATCCGCAATAGACTTCAATGGGGAGGCGAACTTTGAAAATTAGAAACATTTATGCTGGCCACAAAAGTGAATGATGTTTCAAGGGGTCTAACATCTGAGTTTTTGCTTGGACGAGTGGGATACATGCCAAAAGTCCCAGGGAAAAATCTGGATTTGACGCAAAGCAGCGTTTTAAAGGCAGAAATCACATTGCATGCTAAATTGGAGGCCTAAAGTGCTTTAAAACATCTTGCATGTGTATACATCAATCAGGCAGTGTAATTAGAGTACTGCTTCACACTGACAGACCAAACTCACTGTGGAACGCACCGCAAACCGCTGTTTGTGTTGTGAAGGCTGTGCTGGACTGGTGCGCACCATGGCGAGAGTGCAGGTGATAGCAGTTTTCAAGCCCATATGGTCACCAGGCTGAGGTAGCTCAATGACAGAACAGTGACTGTCCAGCTGATCGAATTCGGTCTGTCCACAATGAAGCAACAACCTTGTCTTTGGTGTGCACCCCCCCCCACCTCTTCCACCCGAGACACTCATATAGCCGTCAGTCATTGCTTCATTGTGATATGCAAGCCCCTTTACCGCGGCAAGGTAACGATCACGAAGGGGAATTGACACATGTACATGCCTTTTGTTTTGTTGTTGCAGCTGCAGTGCAGCCAGAAAAATTAGGCAGGCATGTACATGCACCAGAAAAAAAATATTATAGGAATCCGCCTGGAGTCTTGGTGGACCCTGTTAGTGGTGGCGGAGAAGGCAGTCAAGCGGCCTGCAGGCAGAGATGCTGTGCGCAGGGACTGACAGTCTTCGGGCGAGCAGTAGCCTTCCGGGATCCATGAGGTACTGAACACTTTTTTGACTTAGGCGACTTCTCTTCTCAGTGACAATGCCTCCAGCTGCACTGAAGGTCCTTTCTGACAGGACGCTTGAGGCAGGGCAAGACAGAAGTTGGATGGCAAATTGTGACAGCTCTGGCCACAGGTCAAGCCTGCGCACCCAGTAGTCCAAGGGTTCATTGCTGCTCCCAGTTTCTACATCCACACTTAAGGCCAGGTTGTCGGCTACTTGCCAGTCGAGTCATTGGTGGAGGGTGGATCCGGAAGCGCTAAGGCGAGGAATTGGACTAAAGAATGTCTGAATCACTATGAGATCGCTGGAGCGTCCTGTCCTTGCCTGCGTGGACATGGAGAAGGATTACTGGCAGTGGTACCTTTATTCCGTTGTGCTGTGACATCACCCTTAAACGCATTGTAAAGCATAGTTGCCAGCTTGTTCTGCAAGTGCTACATCCTTTCGGCCTTCTGGTGATTTGGAAACATCTCCGCCACTTTGTGTCTATACCAAGGGTCTAGTAGCGTGGCCACCCAGTACAGTTCATTCCCCTTGAGTTTTTTTTATACGGGGGTCCCTCAACAGGCTGGACAGCATGAAAGACGCCATCTGCACAAAGTTGAATGCAGATGTACTATCCATCTCCTCTTGCTCTTCCTCAGTGATGTCAGCTAAGTTCTCCTCCTCCCCCAGCCACGAACAATACCATGGGAAAGATGAGCAGCACAAGCCCCTTTGCGACACCTGCTGCGATTGTTCTTCCGCCTCATCCTACTCCTCCATAACACTACCTTCCTCATCATCTGACTCCTCTTCCCCACACGACTCTTCCTCCTCCCCCCTCTGTGCTGCCGCAGATGTGGAGAAATCATCTGCTTCTGCTGAGAATTGATCCCACAACTCTTCCTCCTGTTCCTGTTCACGCTCCTCCACAGCTTGATCCTCCACTCTACGCACGTCATGCTCCAGGAAGAAGGCATATCGGATCAAGTCGCTGATTGTGCCTTCACTGCGACTCACCAGGTTTGTCACCTCCTCAATCGGCACCACATGAGCCTGCAGGCATTTCGCATCAGTGTCCAGTACTTCGGCCAGAACATCCCCATCTCCCCAGACTGTGTCCTTTGACTGTAGTTGTAGAAATGCAGTTTGACGGCTTTCTCCTGTTGTAGCAGGCGGTCGAACATCAGGAGGGTCGAATTCCAGTTGTTTCTCCGCTGAATACTGGCAAAGCGTCCCATGGCCATGTTAGACCACCTGAAATACCCACACACCTTTCTGGACTGCTTTAGGACATCCTGTAAGCCTGGGTACGTAGACACAAATCTCTGAATTATGAGATTGAGCACATGTGCCATGCAGGGTACATGTGTCAACTTCCCCAAATTCAAAGCCGAAATGAGATTGCTGCCATTGTCAAACACCATGTTGCCGATCTCCAGTTGGTGCGGGGTCAGCCACTGATCCACCTGTTTGTTCAGAGCAGCCAAGAGAGCTGCTCCAGTGTGATTCTCCGCTTTGAGGCAAGACATGTCTAAGATGGCGTGACACCGTCGTACCCGGCATGCAGCATAGGCCCTGGGGAGCTGGGGCTGTGTAGCTGGAGAGGAGATTGCAGCACCAGTAGAGTTGAACTGCCACTCAGCCAAGGAGGAGGAGGAGGACGACAGCGAAGATGTAGCAGTAGGAGAGGAGGAGGCAGCAGGCCTGCCTGAAAGCCGTGCAGGTGTCACTAGGTCTGCTGCACAGCCACGTACTCCCTGCTTGCCAGCGGTCACCAGGTTGACCCAATGGGCTGTGTAAGTAATGTACCTGCCCTGACCGTGCCTGGCAGACCAGGCATCCGTGGTCAGATGGACCCTTGACCCAATGCTGTGTGTTAGAGATGACAGCACTTGCCTTTCAGCTTCATGGTACAGTTTGGGAATCGCCTTTTTGGAGAAATAATTGCGGCCTGGTATCTTCCATTGCAGTGTCCCAATGGCCACAAATTTTCGGAAGGCCTCAGAGTCCACCAGCTGGTATGGCAACAGCTGGCTGGATAACAGTTCTGCCAAGCCAGCTGTGAGAAGGCAAGGGGGTGACTGGCAGACATTTGCTTCTTCCGCTCAAAGATTTCCCTCACAGACACCTGGCTACTGCTGTGGGCAGAGGAGCAGGAACCTCTCAAGGTGAAAGGCGGAGTGGAGGAGGGAGGCTGTGATTGTGAAGGTGCAAGGGAGAAAGTGGCTGAAGATGATGCACCTGAAGGAGGAAAAGGAGGGTGGCTTTGCTTTTGTGTGCTGCTTTTCCTCAGGTGGTCTTCCCATTGCAGTTTGTGCCTTTTCTGCATGTGCCTTTGTAAGGCAGTTGTCCCTACGTGGGTGTTGGTCTTTCCACGGCTCAATTTTTGTTGGCAGAGAGTACAGATGGCATTGCTTTGATCTTTGGCATACACACTAAAAAATGTCCACACCGCTGAGCCACCCTGGGGTGTGGGCACTATGGTGGCATCAGCAGCTGACGTTAAAGGGCATGTTGGCTGGCTGTAATAGGTGGCGATACATGGCGCCGGACACTGTCACCAGCTGTTTCTGACAACGTGCTCCCCCTGCTTCTTTCAGCAACTCCTCTCTGACTCCTCCTCTGAACTGTCCCCTTGGTCATCGTGTCTGTTAGGATCCCACGTGGCATCCATGGCAGTATCATCATCATAATCATCCTCCAAAGCTTCACTTGTATCAGACACCTCCAAAACTGCACCAACAGCAGGTACTTCATCAACCTCCTCCTTGCACCTTACGTCCGTAGTGTTACCTAACTCAGACATATGAGGTGGTTTAACTTGCTTAGCGCCTTCATCTTGTTTTAACAATAATGGCTGTGAATCAGTGATGTCCCCACCAAATAACTCCTGCGAAGTGTCAAATGTAGCGGATGTGGTACTTGGAGTAGCGCTGGTGGCTGCGGAAGATGAGGTGTTCTGTGTTGAATAGTCAACCACGTCCTGACAATCTTGGGAGTTGAAGTGACATGCCTTCTTCTGAGCACTGTACTTTGGGCCAGGGCCACACGAAATCACGTCAGCACGACCTCGAACAGACCTGCCGGGTGGCCTGCCTCTGCTTGTTGTTTTGTCCATATCGGGGGGGGGGGGGGCGGATGAAGTGAAAGGTATGCACTGACTTGACTAATACAATGTGCAGTCACACAGGTGCAGTGAAAGGTAGCAGTGACTGGTATTACAATACAATGTGCAGCTGTCACACAGGTGCAGTTAACAGGTATGCACGGACTGGTATACTAAACAGCGTGCGGTCACATAGGTGCAGTGAACAGGTATGCAGGGATTGGTATTACAAATGTGCAGCTGTCACACACAGGTACCGTGAACAGGTGAAATGACTGGTGGTATATTACACTGCTTGCACTTACGTAGGTAGTTAGGTAGGAGCACTGAACAGTGAACAGGTGCAGTGATTGGAATTACAAAGTGCACCTGTCACACACAGGTACCGTGAACAGGTGCAATTACTGGTGGTGTATTACATTGCTTGCGCTCACGTAGGTGCACTGAACAGGTTACAGGTATGCACTGCAGTGATTGGAATTACAAATGTGCACCTGTCACACACACACACACACACACACACACACACACACACACACGTACCGTGAACAGGTGCAATGACTGGTGGTATTAATGTGTTCGCTCACGTAGGTAGGTAGGTAGGTGCACTGAACAGTGAACAGGTGCAGTGATTGGGATTACAAATGTGCAGCTGCCTGTGACACACACACACACAGGTAGTCACTGAATGTGCTGGTCCTTGCAGTGGCACAGTAGGAATTACCAAGGCTGTCTATGCAACACACACACACACACACACACACACACACACACACACACACACACACACACACAAATATATCACAAGAACAAGATTAGCTCTCAAAAGAGCTGTTGAGGGGCGGAGCTAGCTATGCCCACGTGAAGACGCCTTTTGAGAGAGCTCCAGCTCCTGGTTGCCAATTTTAAGCCAAAAAGCAAGATTTTTACAAAGTAACCGGACCCAAACAATGTCCAGTAGGCCCAAGAAGGGACAGGGCACAGCTACACCGCAAAAAGGACCGAAATCGAAGCAGCCCACGGTTCTCCAGCTCTTTAGCCGGAATACGGCCACACAGACTCCAGCTAAGATGGCTGCCGCGACCTCATCACAGCCCCATCTCCACAAGCCACAGAATCTGCCACGACCAAGTCTCTGAACGAGATTAAAGACTATATGCACAACCTGGCCACAAAAGATGACCTTACTGAGCTGGCTGAACATATCACCTCAGCTACGCAAGCCGAGCTGCAGGGAATCCAGGACATGCTGGGAGAACATGGCGGGAGAATTGCCGCGCTGGAAGCAGAAACGATAGCCATGAGTGAGGAACTTAAAAAACTGACAGCAGAAAGAAAACAACAAACACTTACCAACTCTCTGCTGAGAACCGGGCTAGAAGACCTCCAGAATAGGAGTCGGAGATGCAACATACGAGTTTGCGGCCTCCCGGAAGAAGTTCAACCACAGCAACTCAGCTCAACTCTGTCGGCCATATTCAAAGGCCTACTGAATCAACCAGACGGAGACCCGCTCAAGTTTGACAGAGTCCATAGAGCGCTGCGCCCCGTACCAGCAGCCGGGGATCCCTCCAGAGACGTTATCTGTAGACTCCACCACTACAGCACTAAGGAAGCAATAATGGAGGCAGCAAGAAAAGCAGATGGTATAGAGCACGATGGCTATCAGCTCTCCTTATACCAAGACCTGGCTCCAAGCACACTGGCCCAAAGAAGAGCTTTGCAGCCGCTGCTTAAATCCCTAAAGGAGCTGGGGATTCCCCTTTCAACTGCACATCACGAAGGATGGCCAGACCTTCTCCCTGCAATCCCCATCTGAGCTGCCTGATCTCTACAAAAAGATGGATATCCCACCGGTGTATCTCTCGGAGTGGCAACCGGAAAAGATGCTTATGGGCCTACCGCAGCGCGTGAAGCGGCAAAGGAACGGGGCTCATAACCTAAAACCGGAGGAGAACTTATCGCTTGGTTCCAGCGAATTGCTCCCTACTGTGCTCAGATAAGTACTCCTAACTGCGTATATCATGAACTATGGGGTAGTAGAGTTAATGGGGCCTTCCCCTTCCACATGCCAGCCAGCATAACGCTTCTTTATAGGTCCCTGGTCCACTTTAACATGGGAAAAGGATACATCCACAAGAGGCTACAGGGGTACTTCTTTGCTAGGGAGGGGGGAACTTTTGGGGGGCCTGGGCGGCTGTATGCCGAGACACACAAACTACGATGCGACCCAGACTAACGTGATCACAGTCCTTTCTCTCTTATGGTGAGCTCTCAGAAGAAGGTCACTAAGGCCCATGCACATAGCTGTTTATACGGTCACTGTACTCTGGGGCTATGACGTGAATGAATGTTAACTTAATGCGATTTCATTTTACCTGCAACCTGCTATTTACTCATTTATGAGACTTCTCAGCTTTTCACACTATATAGGGTTTCCCCCGAGGATTGGCACTAAGATTCACATGTAGACGTGTTTACTGAACTCTATTGTCTTCATCGCAGCGGTTTACCCAAATACCATCTGTATGCCTTATTCTCTACCTATAGTAAGAGATCTCTCCTGTTCTGGGAAGGTCTATATGTAATTCACAGGCCTGCTAAATACAATGTCATACATAACATATTTTAGGACAAAGATTCGACTAAGAGAGGGATGGGGATTTGGAAGACTGTAAACATATGCCAAAGCTACACGTTAAGTGGCACAATAACAGGCCACCTTTACATTGTAATTTAGTAGACTGAACCCCATGATGGTGTGACAGTTCACAGTGGTTCCAAATCATATATATGGTTCCCAACTTCAACTCTTAGACTCCTTGGGCCTAGCCTGCAGCAAGAGAATTCTCTCTCTACTGGATGATTATTAGCCAGTGAGAGGAAGCCAAGTGCTTTCCTCCTTGCGGGGATGGAATGGGTAATATGGAGAACCAACCTCCACACACATAATATATGCCCCTGGGAGAGAGGGACATGTGACACAGGGTAGTAAACGCTATTGGCTCCCCTCCGCCTGATAACAAGTGGAACCCCCATAGTTCCCCCTCATTACTCACCCCTCACAAGCTGATGGATTAGTCACATGGGGGCATTGATGGATTTCAGGGGGAAGTGATTTGAAAAAGAATATCACTGACATCTCTAGTCTGAGTTACCATATTGGCCCGGGCCTCTACATTTAGATAATCTGTAGGATTGGTACAATACAATAATATCATATAATCATTATACTACATCTTATATCTCATATTATATGACTGTCAGCTAACTTGCTATATAGAGATTCCATTAGGGCAAGCGGGAGGGGAGACCTCGGTCTCAAGTTTGAGGCGTGGTTTCTTTCATCCCACACAGGTATACCCTGATTTTCAGGGTTGTGTGTCTGATGACAGCTTATATGTCTTTATGCTCTGTTGCATGAGAAGAGGTTTTGGGGGATTCCTCTGGATGGGCTCTTGGGTAGCGGGGATAGACGAAGCATGTTAAGATGGCTCATATGAAAATAGTATCCATTAATGCCAAGGGCCTTAACATACCGGAAAAAAGAAGGAGAATGCTCCTAACAGATATGCAGAAACAAAAAGCACATATTGTCATGGTGCACGAAACACACTTCAAAGAAGGGAACCACCATAAGTTGAGCAATAAGCATTGTCATATCGCTTACTTTAGCACATCGCCTCTGACAAAAACTAAAGGTACGGCAATTCTTAAAAAACTGATTATACAGATACTGGGGGAGATACGCAACCTGGAGAGCAAACATAAAAACTGTCCTACGGGGGAATTACTAATACAGCTGCAAATGGCGAGTAACAAGCTAAATGTTATTCTAAAGGACAATGCAAAACAGGCGGCCAGGAGATGCCAACATGCATTTTATATGCATGGCAACTAGGGCTGCACGGTTTTTCGGTTCCAAACGGAAACCGCGGTTCGTGCCAAGACGATCTGGTGATCGTCAGTATACTCGGTTTTTACTGAGTGCCCGCCCGCTACCTGCACGCTTGTCTGGCCCGCCTTCCGCTGTGCGCCGATTGGCCAGAGCCGCCAGAAGCAGTGAATATGTATTGTGGTTAATGAGCGGGGGGGGGGGGGGGGGGGTCCACTCGAGCGAGCGGCACACAGCTTTACCAATCGCTGGATAGCGATGGAATGACGGCAGCGGTAGGCGGAGCTGTACGCTCTGTACAGCTCCGCCTACCGCTGCCGTCATTCTATCGCTATCCAGCGATTGGTAAAGCTGTGTGTGCAGCTCTCTCGAGTGGACCCGCCCTCCCCGCTCATTAACCATAATGCATATTCACTGCTTCTGGCGGCTCTGGCCAATCGGCGCACAGCGGTGCAGCCAGACAAGCGTGCGGGCAGCGGGCGGGCACTCTGAAAACTGCAGATAGTGACGATAACTATATCGCCTTCACGTGAACCGCCCTCCGCTGCCCTCACATGAACCGCCTCCGCTGCCCGGCTCTTAAAAAGGAACACCAGTGAACACTGCTGACAGTAGCTGCTGCATGGTTTTTGACAGTTGGTAACAGCTATTTCCCACAATGCAGCAAGGTTCACAGACAGGAAACTGCCAAGAGTACGTTCTTTTCTTGTTCTTGTGTGAGGGGTTTCACCACAATATCAGCCATATAGAGCCCCCTGATGATCCATTTGTGATGGGGTATCGGCTACTGATTGGGATAAAGTTCAAGAGTCGGAGTTTCTCTTAAAGCAATCGTCCGCCCGCAGTATCTGGCTAAACTATACTGGGGGCATAGTGAATTTAGTGCCAAAGCTCGATTTGAAAAAAAATCGTGAAAAAATCGAAATCGCAATTTGAGAGAAAAATCGCAATTTCAATTTTTACCTAAAATCGTGCAGCCCTAATGGCAACAAATCCGGTAAACTTCTAGCCAGGGCGCTTAGACAAGAACAACAACGCACATACATAGCCCAAATAGATAAAAATGGCACTAAACACTTAAGAGCGAAGCCATTGCAAATACGTTTAGAGAATACTACCACAACTTATACAATCTAACAGAGCCTTCTAGTGAAAACCTTAAAGTGAACCTCCAGACTAAAAATTGACTCAACAGCACTGAAAAGGCTTGGTGTTTCTTTAACAGTTTCACAGCATCAGAACTTTGTTTCTTTCATACAAGCATCATTTTTAGCTGCACAGAAGAAAACTGCCCGGGCATTTTTCCCCTGATGCTGTGCAAAGCATGATGGGATTTCTGATGTTGTTGTTCTCATTCTGCTGTTTTGGTGCAATTTTTTTTTTTTTTACATTTTTAATTTGACATTTGAGGCCTAGCGCGTGCAGCTGGGAGGGGTGATCAGGACACAAGACAGTTGGAACTGTGTCTCATGCTTCCTGTCACCTCCTTTCAACCAAAAAGAAGGCTGCCTCCATGACAAAGATGGCAGCCCCCATGAATCACAAACATTTGCCTGTTCTTTTAAAACAGGGTGGGTAAAAAATTATATTACCTATCTATTCTAATTAACATAACTAATGTAACGTAATGACAGTATGTTTGTTTAGGCTGAAGTTCCCCTTTAAAGAGAATCTGTATTGTTAAAATCGCTCAAAAGTAAACATATCAGTGCGTTAGGGGACATCTCCTATTACCCTCTGTCACAATTTCGCCGCTCCTCGCCGCATTAAAAGTGGTTAAAAACAGTTTTAAAAAGTTTGTTTGTAAACAAACAAAATGGCCACCAAAACAGGAAGTAGGTTGATGTACAGTATGTCCACACATAGAAAATATATCCATACATAAGCAGGCTGTATACAGCATTCCTTTTGAATCTCAAGAGATCATTTGTGTGTTTCTTTCCCTCATGCACTGAAATTTCAGGCTGCTCTTTTCTTCTTGCAAACAGCTTTGCCCTTGTTTGTAATTCCTCAGTATGTGAAAGCCCAGCCAGCTCAGAGGACGATTTATCCAGCTGATTAGAGCAGCTTCTCTCTTCTCTCTTATCTAAATAACCCACAGGCAGTGTGCATAGAGGGGCCAGAAAGGGTGAGTTCATAGCAGAACCACAACACTGAAGAACTTGGCAGCCTTCCAGACACAGGCCAACCAGTCTGACAGGGGAAAGATACATTGATTTATTACAGAGACTGTCATAGTAGAAAGTGCTGCAGTTAGCCAGAACACATTAGAATAGCTTTTGGAACATGTAGGATGATAAAAAACAGGATGCAATTTTTGTTACGGAGTCTCTTTAACCATTTAAGGACCGAGGTGATAGAGATCTACGCCCTGTTTTGATGGGCTCCTGGCTGGCAGGGCGTAGATCTCTATCACCGGCGCCGCCGCTCCCCGCCGCGATCGCGCGCACCGAACCGGCTGCACTTAGCTGTCTTATGACAGCTAAGGCTTCCGGGTATCGGCAGGAGCCGTCACTGATTGGCTCCCTGCCGTGTGATCGCTGTGAGCCAATCACAGCGATCACCCTCCGAAAGGCAACATAGTTGCCGTTCCGCCTCCCTCTCCGCCTCCCTCTCCCTGTCACTGTGGATCTTGTGTGACAGGGAGAGACGCACAGCCTGCAGCCGTGACAGGCTGTGCGATTTTAGTGTAAAAAAAATCCAGATCTCCCCCCATGTATCCCTTGATCCCCTCCCAACCACCTATATATATATATCTATATATAGATCTATATATATAGATCTATATATATATATATATAGATCTATATATATATATATATATATATATATATATATATATATAGATCTATATATATATATATATATATATAGATCTATATAGATCTATATATATATAGATCTATATAGATCTATATATATATATATAGATCTATATATATATATATATATATAGATCTATATATATATATATATATATATATATATATATATATAGATCTATATATATATATATATATATATAGATCTATATATATATATATATATATAGATCTATATATATATATATATAGATCTATATATATATATATATATATAGATCTATATATATATATATATATATAGATCTATATATATATATATATATATATATATATAGATCTATATATATATATAGATCTATATATATATATATATATATAGATAGATCTATATATATATATAGATCTATATATATATATAGATCTATATATATATATAGATCTATATATATATATATAGATCTATATATATATATATAGATCTATATATATATATATACATATATATATATATATATATATATATATATATATATATATATATATATATATATATAGATCTATATATATTTTACTGGATTGTGATTTTAACCACTTGCCGACCGCCTACCTAGGGGCGGCGGCAAAGTGGAGCCCGCAACGACCGCAATACGCCGATCGGCGGCGGCTCGTTGCGGACTAGCTGGCCGGGGATCGCACGCTGGATGTGCCCACCTGCGACGTCAACCCTCCAGCCAATTAGCAGCGGCGGCGGGTTGTTAACCCCCGATCTGCCGCATGTAAAGCGGATAATACGCTTTGTAATGTATACAAAGCGTATTATACAGGCTGCCTCCTGCCCTGGTGGCCCCAGTGATTGAGGGACCACCAGGGCAGGTTGCAGCCCTCCTAGTAAGTACCCAAGCACACTGATCCTGCCCCCTGATCACCCACTGCACCCATCAGACCCCCCCTGCCCACCCCTCAGACACCTGTTTGCACCCAATCACCCCCCTAATCACCCATTAATCACTCCCTGTCACTATCTCAACACTATTTTTTAGATTAGGTCCTAAACTTCCCCCTGGGGGCTCCTGAACACCCCCCCCCCACACCCTCAGATCCTCCCTAGACCCTCCCCCCTGTGTACTGTATACATCTATTCTTCCCTATAATCACCCACTGATCACCTGTCAATCACCCATCAATCACCCCCCGTCACCAACTGTCACTGCTACCCATCAGATCAGACACTAATCTGCCCCTTGCGGGCACCCAATCACCCGCCCACACCCTCAATTAGCCCCCCAGACCCCCTCTGATCAACTCGCCAGTGCATTGCTTGCATATATTCTCCTCTGTAATCACCTACTGATCACCTATCAACCACCCCGTCACCCCCTGTCACTGCTACCCATCAGATCAGGCCCTAATATGCCCCCTGCGGGCTTCTGATCACCCGGCCAAACCCTCACCCGCCCCACTGCAGTGACAGAAATTTTTTTTCTGATCACTGCTGGTACGACTTAATTGCCATGTCCAGGTCACGATTTGAGAACATTCCTGCACTTCAGTGCCAATACAACCTGTCATCTAAGAAGCCACCCTGCTTATGACCGGTTCCACAAAATTCGGCCCCTCATAGACCACCTGTCATCAAAATTTGCAGATGCTTATACCCCTGAACAGTCATTTTGAGGCATTAGGTTTCCAGACTACTCCTCGTGGTTTTGGGCCCCTAAAATGCCAGGGCAGTATAGGAACCCCACAAGTGACCCCATTTTAGAAAGAAGACACCCCAAGGTATTCCGTTAGGTGTATGACGAGTTCATAGAAGATTTTAATTTTTTGTCAAAAGTTAGCGGAAATTGATTTGTATTGTTTTTTTTCACAAAGTGTCATTTTCCACTAACTTGTGACAAAAAATAAAATCTTCTATGAACTCACCATACACCTAACGGAATACCTTGGGGTGTCTTCTTTCTAAAATGGGGTCACTTGTGGGGTTTCTATACTGCCCTGAAATTTTAGGGGCCCTAAACCGTAAGGAGTAGTCTAGAAACCAAATGCCTCAAAATGACCTGTGAATAGGATGTTGGGCCCCTTAGCGCACCTAGGCTGCAAAAAAGTGTCACACATGTGATATCGCCGTACTCAGGAGAAGTAGTATAATGTGTTTTGGGGTGTATTTTTACACATACCCATGCTGGGTGGGAGAAATATCTCTGTAAAGGGACAATTGTGTGTAAAAAAAATCAAAACATTTTAATTTACAGAGATATTTCTCCCACCCAGCATGGGTATGTGTAAAAATACACCCCAAAACACATTATACTACTTCTCCTGAGTACGGCGATACCACATGTGTGACACTTTTTTGCAACCTAGGTGCGCTAAGAGGCCCAACGTCCTATGAGTACCTTTAGAATTTCACAGGTCATTTTGAGGCATTTGGTTTCTAGACTACTCCTCACGGTTTAGGGCCCCTAAAATGCCAGGGCATTATAGGAACCCCACAAGTGACCCCATTTTAGAAAGAAGACACCCCAAGGTATTCAATTAGGTGTATGGGGAATTCATAGAAGATTTTATTTTTTGTCACAAGTTAGTGGAAAATGACACTTTGTGAAAAAAACAATAAAAATCAATTTCCGCTAACTTGTGAAAAAAAAATGAAATCTTCTATGAACTCCCCATACTACTAACGGAATACCTTGGGGTGTCTTCTTTCTAAAATGGGGTCACTTGTAGGGTTCCTATACTGTCCTGGCATTTTAGGGGCCCTAAACCGTGAGGAGTAGTCTAGAAAATAAATGCCTTAAAATGACCTGTGAAAATCCTAAAGGTACTCGTAGGACTTTGGGCCCCTTAGCGCAGTTAGGGTGCAAAAAAGTGTCACACATGTGGTATCGCCGTACTCAGGAGAAGTAGTATAATGTGTTTTGGGGTGTATTTTTACACATACCCATGCTGGGTGGGAGAAATATCTCTGTAAATGGACAATTGTGTGTAAAAAAATCAAAAGAAATCTCATTTACAGAGATATTTCTCCCACCCATCATGGGTATGTGTAAAAATACACCCCAAAACACATTATACTATTTCTCCTGAGTAAGGCGATACCACATGTGTGACATTTCTTTTGCAGCCTAGGTGCGCTAAGGGGCCCAAAGTCCTATGAGCACCTTTAGGCTTTACAGGGGTGCTTACAATTTAGCACCCCCCAAAATGCCAGGACAGTAAACACACCCCACAAATGACCCCATTTTGGAAACTAGACACTTCAAGGTATTCAGAGAGGGGCATGGTGCGTCCGTGGCAGATTTCATTTTTTTTTGTCACCAGTTAGCAGAAATGGAAACTTTTTTTAATTTATTTTTTTTGTCACAAAGTGTCATTTTCCGCTAACTTGTGACAAAAGATAAAATCTTCTATGAACTCACCATGCCTCTTAGTGAATACTTTGGGGTGTCTTCTTTCCAAAATGGGGTCATTTGGGGGGTATTTATACTATCCTGGAATTCTAGCACCTCATGAAACCTGACAGGTGCTCAGAAATGAGAGAGATGCTTCAAAATGGGAAAATTCAATTTTTGCACCATAGTTTGTAAACGCTATAACTTTTACCCAAACCAATAAATATACACTGAATGGGTTTTTTTTAATCAAAAACATGTTTGTCCACATTTTTCGCGCTGCATGTATACAGAAATTTTACTTTAATTGAAAAATGTCAGCACAGAAAGTTAAAAAAATCATTTTTTCGCCAAAATTCATGTCTTTTTTGATGAATATAATAAAAAGTAAAAATCGCTGCAGCAATCAAATAGCACCAAAAGAAAGCTGTATTAGTGACAAGAAAAGGAGGTAAAATTCATTTAGATGGTAGCTTGTATGACTGAGCAATAAACCATTAAAGCTGCAGTGGTCTGAATGGAAAAAAGGCTCTGGTCCTTAAGGGGTGAAAAGACTGCGGTCCTTAAGTGGTTAAGATACCCACCCTAGACGAAATTTCCAGGTACTTGACTCAGGCTGCCGTGACACAACTAAACCCCGATATGAAACAAATGTTAGAAGAACTCTTTACAGAATTAGAGATCCTACAAGTGGTGAAAGAACTGAAGCCCAGGAAGGCTCCAGGGCCGGATGATTTCCCTGCCGAGTACTACAAAAAATTCAAGGGAATATTAGTACCACATCTATGTAAGACTTTAAATGCCCTAGCTGGGGAAGAAGAACTCATTAGACTCCCGCAGCAAACGTTAGAATCCCATATAACCGTCATAGCTAAACCCAATAAAGACCCAGCAGTTTGTGGCAGCTACAGACCAATTTTGCTATTAAACCTAGACCTAAAAATTTTCGCAAAAACGTTAGCAAATAGACTGGCCAAACACATGGGCCACCTGGTGCACTGGGACCAAGTGGAGTTTATCCCCAATAGGGAGGCTAGGGACAACACCATCAGGGCCCTGGATCTGCTCCAGTTCTCGCGGTCGAGGAAGAAACCATGTATGCTTCTTTCTACGGATGCCGAAAAGGCCTTCGACCGTGTGGGCTGGGGCTGGTTGAGGGCTGTCCTTAAAAAGATAAATTTGGGAGATAGGATGCTACGCTGCATTGACGCCTTATATTCCACACCCTCAGCGAAAGTTAAGGTCAATGGCATTCTCTCCGAACCGCTACTGATTAATAATGGTACTCGGCAGGGTTGTCCTCTGTCTTCACTAATTTTTGCACTGGCCCTGGAGCCTTTCCTATGCCACGTTAGGAAAAATACCTCAATCGCGGGACTAAAAGTAGGACCCACCGAACATAAAACCGCTGCATATGCAGATGATCTGCTATTCTTCTTAACTCAACCCATCACTTCTCTGCCTAACCTGATGATGGAATTCGAACGCTTTAAGATTAATTTTAACAAGTCCGAAGCTCTTAATGTAGGCTTGACAGAAGACCAGGTCACACTCATAAAGCAAAACTTCCCCTTTAAGTGGAACCCTACTTCACTACGGTATTTGGGAACTAATATCACAAGCTCCTTAGAAGCAGTTTATCAATTAAACTTTCCTCAAATCATAGCGATGCTAACGGCCGACCTGCACCACTGGGATCTACCACAAATGTCTTCGTTGGGCAGGATAGCAGTTCTAAAAATGAATGCTATGCCCAGGTTGCTGTATCTCTTCCAAACTGTTGAGATTCCCCTCTCCTTCCTGCGAAAAGCTCAACAGATCTTTAACAGATACGTCTGGAAGGGTAAGCCGCCCCGTCTTAGAAGATAAATTCTATACTGCCCCAAACAAGAGGGAGGACTGGCTTTACCCAGCAAACAACATTACTATTACGCCTCAATTTTGACTAGAATCGTTGACTGGAACTGACATGGGCTAGACAAGCAGTGGGTTGACTTAGAGAAAGCCCTCTCATCTTGCTCCTGTAATGAATAGCGGAGATGCCGCCGTGCGGTCTGGCGGCTGTCTCCGCGTTTAGACCGGCGGTTTCCGCACAGCAGCATGCGTCTGGTTTGCCTGGGCCTTCTAGTGCACACAGATGGAGAGCTGCGCGCTAGAAGACAGGACCTTTATGCCAGCAGGAGAGGTATCAGCTGATCAGGACGATCAGCTGATTCCAGCGGGAACTCCTGATTGGCTGAATGGCTGGGGGCGGCGCTGAGGAGCGCTGTAGTATATATAGATCTTGCTGGTCAGTTGCTGGTGGTCTGCCGTTGCGAATACTTACGTGTGAGCACTCAGACCTCAGTCAGATCCTACAGTGTGTTAGAACCAGGTGGACCTGGGAATTCACACTTAGCCAGATTACGCTCTTGTTATTTACTGTGTTATACCTTAGACCAGTTCCAGGGTGTTGAGACCAAGGACCTCACACCCAAGCTTAGGATTACTGTGTCATTGCTGTGTTATATCTTAGGCCAGTTCCAGGGTGTTGAGACCAAGGGCCTCACACCCAAGCTTAGAATTACTGTGTCATTGCTGTGTTATACTTTAGACCAGTTCCTGGGTGTCGAGACCAAGGACCTCACACCTGAGACTAGGATTGTGCTTGATATCTGTTATGACCATTTGCTCTGTTGACCTCTCTCTTGCCTTCTGATTCGGTACCTCTGCCTATCTGCCTACCAGTTGCCAACCTTGCCTGTACCCGGTTACCGAATCAGCCTCCTGTCTTTGTACCTTGTCTGCTCGTGTGTTGCCGACCTGGCCAGCCCGACCCTTCTGGCTGTCACTCACCCCTCGAGTATTCAGTCTGTCTGTACTACCCGTGACACTATTCCACCAAGTGTCAGTTAGCTGCAAGGACCTCTTGCTCCTCAGAGAGTCCTTCCTGCAGTGCAGCCAGTGGCCTCTATCCCTTAGGAGTCCCCTGGCTGCAGTACAGTCTGATTAATAGGTTACCAGGGAATCACTGGCTGCCAGATCTTTATCCCCTTTCTTAAGGAGATAGTCCCTGCACAGCCGAGGGCCACCTGCTCCTCAGGTGGTCTCTGGCCAAAGTTATCTGTGTCTCCCGCCCCACGGGAGATAGTCTACAGTTGCACCAAACACACTTCATTAGGTGTCCAGAGGTTAGTCATACTTGTATTATTGGTGATTCTGCAGATCATCCATAATCAGGTATACATCTGTATTGTTGATGATTCTGCAGATCAATAATCAGATTCTCTGTGTGCTGACACCGATCGTTACAGCTCCCTTACCAACTCTACCTGGACTCTTCAGAAACCACGCTCTGAATGGCAACTCCCTCCCCTAGCTTTGGTCACCTTGAAAGCTTTTCACAAGGCTAACACCTTCTTTCAAATAGCACCTAGCCCATCCCCTTTACTGCCGCTATCAGATAACCCTGACATTGGGCAAGACGGTCTAGAACTCAACAGGCCCAGACGAAGGCGAATGTGTAAGCTAAAATTTTTAGATATGTGTTCCGGGGGGCGTTGGGTAACATTAGTTGAGGCTAGAAGTAAACCAAACTGTGCAAATCTTAGCTGGTGAGAATACCTGCAATACAGACATTACTTGATGACTCAAAACTTATCCCCAACACAAATGTCCATATACTGAATTTGAGGACTTGTGCTCATCGGCAGGTCCAAACAAGAAAACACTATCAAAAATTTACGAGATAATAGCATTGTTAGCAGTACCTGATTTGCCATTCTTTCACTCCTGGGAAGCAGATATTGGGACAATCTTTTCCCGTAGTCAAAGAGCCAAGATCTGTACTTTTGCCCATAAGACCTCACATACGGTTGGAATGCAGGAGGTGAATTATAAAATACTTTCCTACTGGTACCTCACCCCATATACGGTAAATTGCATAAAATGTACCCAGATAAAGACGATAAATGTTGGAGATGTGGAAAAGAAACAGGTACACTGATACACATCCTATGGACATGTTCCCCACTTACAGACTTCTGGCAGAGAATTGAAAGATTAATAAAAGCGGTAACAGATAGAAAAGCTTCATTTACTCCCGAATTTTACCTCCTGCATCTCAATGACTGGACAATGAAGCAATATAAGAGGTCAGTAGTGCTGCAAAACGACTAATTGTTAGACATTGAAAACAGACTGCAGTCCCTGGAGTGGAGGAATTGGTACAGGAAATTGATGAGACTCAATTCATGGAAGATCTTTCGCATACAGCATTAAACAGAAGTGAAGTATATAAAAAAAATGGTCATTTTGGACATATTTTAGACATTCAGATGACTTTAATAAGACCCTTAATGGCCATTGAACTACCAGCCTGCTTTAATTGGAATGAGGCTCGAAGGCGGGTATGGATACTTGATTCTTAATTTCATTAAGCCTACAATACAAAGGCATAAGTAGTGCCCGGGGGACACATCCAGAGGAGGGGAGGTGGGAGGGTTTAAAGTTTAAAAACTGGTTGTGAAAAATGCTCTATATAGAGGATAGCAATATTTCTTTGCTGATGTCTAGCAAAGTATTTATGTGAGAGAGACCCACCAGTACTTTTTATTGGAGGGTGCGCTCTTGAAAGATATGTTCACTTCTTTTTCAATGTAAACCTAGATATAACTATTATAAGTGCCTGTTCATATTCCGCTCTTGACAGCTCTGGTATACCATGCTTGTAACTTTTTGATTTGTTATGCTCATTTCCATTTTTCACAAATAAAGAGTATTTAAAAAAAAAAAAAAAGCTGTTGAGGGGTACTTTTTTTAGCAATAAGAATCAGCAAGGAGCAAGCTAACAAGCCTACAAGAGTCTAACTAAGCTTTCCCCATAGCTCTCTCTGCAGCAGAAGCAGCTCTCCCTTTGTGCCTGCTGACTGTGATGTAGAGGGTCAAAGTTGACCCTAATGATGCACTATGGGGCGAATCGAACTTCCGGAAAAGTTTGCGGTTCTCCCAGATCGCGAACCCCGGAAATTCGCCGGTTCCCGTTCACCGGCGAACCGTTCGGGCCATCTCTAATGGGAGATTAAGATTGATGTGGATAAAAACAAAACAAAAAAAAAAATACTATCAGTGCCCCCTCCCGAGTCCCATTGCAGAAAACGTGCAGCGGGCGTTTAGTTTACCTGAGTCTCTGCGCTCCAGCCAGCTTCATTCAATTTCCTGTTTCCCATGACGCGAAACAGGAAATAGAATGAAGAAGCCGGCTGAAGCGCAGAGGCTCAGGTAAACTAAACGCCCGCTGTGCGTTCTCTGCAAGGGGACTCGGGAGGGGGCACTGATGAGGAGGGAGGGAGGAGTGATGTCGGCCTCCCTCCCCGCATTACACTTCGGCGGCTGGTGCCTCGATCTCCACCTCTCCCCCCAGAGTGGTACCCTACCCCCCACCCATGTTGGGTGGCTATATACAGTGGGTTGCAAAAGTACTCGGCCCCCTTAAAGTTTTCCACATTTTGTCACATTACTGCCACAAATATGCATCAATTTTATTGGAATAGCACGTGAAAGACCAGTACAAAGTGGTGTACATGTGAGAAGTGGATCGAAAATCATACATCATTCCAAACATTTTTTACAAATAAATAACTGCAAAGTGGGGTGTGCGTAATTATTCAGCCCCGAGTCAATACTTTGTAGAACCACCTTTTGCTACAATTACAGCTGCCAATCTTTTAGGGTATGTCTCTACCAGCTTTGCACATCTAAAGACTGAAATCCTTGCCCATTCTTCTTTGCAAAACGGCTCCAGCTCAGCCAGATTAGATGGACAGCGTTTGTGAACAGCAGTTTTCAGATCTTGCCACAGATTCTCGATTGGATTTAGATCTGGAGTTTGACTGGGCCATTCTAACACATGGATATGTTTTGTTTTAAACCATTCCATTGTAGCCATTGGCTTTATGTTTAGGGTCATTGTCCTGCTGGAAGGTGAACCTCCGCCCCAGTCTCAAGTCTTTTGTAGTCTCCAAGAGGTTTTCTTCCAAGTTTGCCCTGTATTTGGCTCCATCCATCTTCCCATCAACTCTGACCAGCTTCCCTGTCCCTGCTGAAGAGATGCACTTTTTGGACAAAATGCAAAACGCTATGTGCGGCGGAAAACTAATACTGCACATCACTGAACACACCATCCTCACTGTCAAATATGGTGGTGGCAGCATCATGCTCCCCCCGAGCATGATGCTGCCACCACCAGATTTGACAGTGGGGATGGTGTGTTTAGAGTGATGTGCAGTATTAGTTTTCCGCCGCACATAGCGTTTTGCATTTTGGCCACAAAGTTCCATTTTGGTCTCATCTGATCAGAGCACCTTCTTCCACATGGTTGCTGTGTCCCCCACATGGCTTGTGGGACTTCTTATGCTTTCTGTTAACAATGCCTTTCTTCTTGCCACTCTTCCATAAAGGCCAACTTTGTACAGTGCATGACTAATAGTTATCCTATGGACAGAGTCTCCCACCTGAGCTGTAGATCTCTGCAGCTCGTCCAGAGTCACCATGGGCCTCTTGACTGCATTTCTGATCAGCGCTCTCCTTGTTTGGCCTGTGAGTTTAGGTGGTTGGCCTTGTCTTGGTGGGTTTACAGTTGTGCCATACTCCTTCCATTTATGAATGATCGCTTGAACAGTGCTCCGTGGGATGTTCAAGGCATTGGAAATCTTTTTGTAGCCTAAGCCTGCTTTACATTTCTCAATAACTTGATCCCTGACCTGTCTTGTGTGTTCTTTGGACTTCACGGTGTTGTTGCTCCCAAGATTCTCTTAGACAACCTCTGAGGCCCTCACAGAGCAGCTGTATTTGTACTGACATTAGATTACACACAGGTGCACTCTATTTAGTCATTAGCACTCATCAGGCAATGCCTATAGGCAACTGACTGCACGCAGATCAAAGGGGGTCGAATAATTATGCACACACCACTTTGCAGTTATTTATTTGTAAAAAAAATATGTTTGGAATCATGTATTATTTTCGTTCCACTTCTCATGTGTACACCACTTTGTGTTGGTCTTTCATATGGAATTCCAATAAAATGGATTCATGTTTGTGGCAGTAATATGACTATATACACTGGCTATATGCAGGGGAATCTGGCTATATACACTGGCTATATATACAGGGGGTAACTGGCTATATATACAGGGGGATCTAGCTATATATACTGGCTATATATACAGGGGGGTATCTGGCTATATATACACAGGGGGATCTGACAATATACACTGGCTATATGCAGGGGGGTCTGGCTATATACACTGGCTATATGCAGGGGGATCTGGCTATATACACTGGCTATATGCAGGGGGGTCTGGCTATATACACACTGGTTATATACCGGGGGATCTGGCTATATACACTGGCTATATACAGGGAGGATTTGGCTATATACAGGGGGAATATAACTATATACACTCGCTATATACAGGGGGTATCTTCCTATGTACAGTAGCTATATACAGGGGGGGGGGATCTGGCTATATACACTGGCTATATACCAGGGGGACCTGGCTATATACCAGGGGGATCTGACTACAGTGGCTTGCAAAAATATTCGGCCCCCTTGAAGTTTCCCACATTTTGTCACATTACTGCCACAAACATGAATCAATTTTATTGGAATTCCACGTGAAAGACCAATGCAAAGTGGTGTACACGTGAGAAGTGGAATGAAAATCATGCATGATTCCAAACATTTTTTTTTACAAATCAATAACTGCAAAGTGGGGTGTGCGTAATTATTCAGCCCCCTTTTGTCTGAGTGTAGTCAGTTGCCCATAGACATTGCCTGATGAGTGCTAATGACTAAATAGAGTGCACCTGTGTGTAATCTAAAGTCAGTACAAATACAGCTACCCTTGTGACGGCCTCAGAGGTTGTCTAAGAGAATCTTGGGAGCAACAACACCATGAAGTCCAAAGAACAAACCAGACAGGTCAGGGATAAAGTTATTGAGAAATGTAAAGCAGGCTTAAACTACAAAAAGATTTCCAAAGCCTTGAACATCCCACAGAGCACTGTTCAAGCGATCATTCAGAAATGGAAGGAGTATGGCACAACTGTAAACCTACCAAGACAAGGCCGTCCACCTAAACTCACAGGCCGAACAAGGAGAGCGCTGATTAGAAATGCAGTCAAGAGGCCCATGGTGACTCTGGATGAGCTGCAGAGATCTACAGCTCAGGTGGGGGAATCTGTCCATAGGACAACTATTAGTCATGCACTGCACAAAGTTGGTCTTTATGGAAGAGTGGCAAGAAGAAAGCCATTGTTAACAGAAAAGCATCATAAGTCCCGTTTGCAGTTTGCCACAAGCCATGTGGGGGACACAGCAACCATGTGGAAGAAAGTGCTCTGGTCAGACGAGACGAAAATTGAACTTTTTGGCCAAAATGCAAAACGCTATGTGTGATGGTAAACTAGCACTGCACATCACTCAGAACACACCATCCCCACTGTCAGTAATGGTGGTAATGGTCAGTAATGGTGGTGGCAGCATCATGGTGGTGCTTCTCTTCAGCAGGGACAGGGAAGCTGGTCAGAGTTGATAGGAAGATGTATGGAACCAAATACAGGGCAATATTGGAAGAAAACCTCTTGGAGTCTGCAAAAGACTAGAGACTGGGGCGGAGGTTCACCTTCCAGCAGGACAATGACCCTAAACATAAAGCCAGGGCAACAATGGAATGGTTTAAAACAAAACATATCCATGTTTTAGAATGGCCCAGTCAAAGTCCAGATCTAAATCCAATCGAGAATCTGTGGCAAGATCTAAAAACTGCTGTTCACAAACGCTATCCATCTAATCTGACTGAGCTGGAGCTGTTTTGCAAAGAAGAATTGGCAAGGATTTCAGTCTCTAGATGTGCAAAGCTGGTAGAGACATACCCTAAAAGACTGGCAGCTGTAATTGCAGCAAAAGGTGGTTCTACTAAGTATTGACTCAGGGGGGCTGAATAATTACGCACACCCCACTTTGCAGTTATTGATTTGTAAAAAATGTTTGGAATCATGTATGATTTTCGTTCCACTTCTCACGTGTACACAACTTTGTATTGGTCTTTCACATGGAATTCCAATAAAATTGATTCATGTTTGTGGCAGTAATGTGACAAAATGTGGAAAACTTCACAGGGGCCGAATACTTTTGCAAGCCACTGTATATACAAGAGGGTTTTTACTATATACCCTGGCTATATACAAGGGGGATCTGACTATATACCAGGGGGATCTGACTATATACAAGGGGGATCTGACTATATACCCTGGCTATATACCAGGGGGATCTGACTATATACCCTGGCTATATACAAGGGGGATCTGGCTATATACCAGGGGGATCTGGCTATATACAAGGGGGATCTATCCAGTTCGGCCTATCTGGACGAGCTTCCTCGTCCAGATAGGCACTGCTGCTGCCGCCTCGTGCGCGCGATCAGGCGCGCCCCCGCACGCGCTCCCGCTGCCCGCCGCTAGCTCCCCGATCAGTGAATCTATACATATATATAATAGAGTAAGTGCCTCAACCTTCAAGCAAGAAGAAGAAGTAGTGCCCTGCCCCCAGGGCCGGTCCAAGCAAGAAGAAGGGGCTGGTCCAAGGAAGAAGAAGAAGTAGTGTCATATCAAACCAAGTGCAAAGAGGGATAATTTGCATATTCAGTAGCAGTGCATTGTGGGTAACCACAAATGTTCACTTATAGCTGAATGATTGCAGATTTGCTTCTGTTTTAAGAAGGGAAATTACAACAAGCTTTGCATTTTTTTTAGTAGGAGAGCTTTTTGGTCTCTTTTATCCTCCTATACATTCCGAATAGTTTGGGTCACCCTGAGCTGCTTGGTTACTCTGTTGTACTGGTCCAAGCCCTATCTCATACAGCCATATCAATCCCTGCCATGTACTGATGAGGACCAAAAGTCTGAAAGAGGCTGTCACATGTGGGTTTGATAAGGCTGTGTAAAAATTAAAGCTATAGGCTTGCTATATACCGTTGGTTCTGGATGCTTGCTTGGCTTACTAAGGGTTGAAAGGAATTATTTGCATATTTAGTAGCAGTGCATTGTAGGTAACCACAAATGTTCGCTTATAGCTGAATTATTGCATATTTCCTTCTGTTTTAGGAAGGCAAATTACACCAAACTTTGCTTTTTTTAGTAGGTCTTTTTGGTCCCTTTTATCCCCCTATACATTCCGAGTTGTTTGGGTCACCCTGAGCTGCTTGGTTACTCTGTTGTACTGGTCCAAGCCCTATCTCATACATCCGTATCAATACCTGCCATGTACTGATAAGGACCAAAAGTCTGAAACAGGCTGTCTACATGTGGGTTTGATATGACTGTGTTAAATTTAAAGCTATATGCTTGCTTGGCTTACCAAGGGTGGAAAAAGGGGTAATTTGCACATTTAGTAGCAGTGCATTGTGGGAAACCACAAATGTTCACTTATAGCTGAATTATTGCAGATTTCCTTCTGTTTTAAAAAGGCAAATTACACCAATACAGTGTGCAGCATTGCAGGAAGTGACGACAGTGGAACGCACGATGGAACACGGAAGAGGTGAGTCATCCCCGCCCGCAGCCTCTTACTAATAGTGGCAGCTGCTACTGTGCTTAAGCAGGAGGGGGAGCCCACATGGGGAACCCAGGTGAGGGGGGGGGGGTCCTGCTGAGCTTAAGCTAGAGGGGGAGTGCACATGGGGGACCCAGGTGAGGGGAGAGTGCACATGGGGGACCCAGGTGGGGGATTTCCTGCTGAGCTTAAGCTGGAGGGGGAGTGCACATGGGGGACCCAAGTGAGGGGGGGTTCCTGCTGAGCGTAAGCAGGAGGGGAAGCGCACATGGGGGACCCAGGTGAGGGGAGGGGGGAGTGCACATGTGGGACCCAGGTGAGGGGGGGGGGGTTCCTGCTTAGCTTAAGCTGGAGGTAGAGCACACATGGGGGACCCAGTTGAGGGGGGGGGGTCCAACCCCCCTCATCGCCGCTGTGCCCAATACCCCCTTCCTGCCCTCAAACCTCTTATGCGGCGTATGCTACGCCACGGGTCGGCTAGTAGGAATATAATTCCCATTCACCGATCTATCTTCCCCGCAGAAATACCGACGCTTTCTCTCCGGAGAGCGCTGTATTTCTGCCCCCAGGAAACATCTCCCCTGCTTTTAAGTTCCTGGATGCGAGATCGTTCGCATCCAGGACTTTTTTCACTGTGGCCATCTTGTGGCCAAATAGTAAACTGCACCACAATACATTTTTAATAAAAAAAAAAATATTTTACATTTAAAATTAACAGTTTCCCTCCCACACCAAAAATTACCCACATACACTTATTTTATTAAAAATAAAAAATACAATTAAAAACAAAAACAACATAAATAGTTACCCAAGGGTCTGAACTTTTTAAATATGCATGTCAAGAGAATATGTTATTATATTATTTAAAATTATAAGCTTATAAATAGTGATGGACGCAAATTGAAAAAATGCACCTTTATTTCTAAATGAAATATCGGCACCATAAATTGTGATAGTGACATCGTTTAAATGGTGTAATAACCGGGACAGATGGGCAATTAAAATACATGAGTTTTAATTACGGTAGCATATATTAATTTCAAACTATAATGGCCAAAAATTGAGAAATAATGAATTTTTTTCATTTCTTTCTTATTCTTCCTGTTAAAATGCATTTACAGTAAAGTGGCTCTTAGCAAAATGTACCCCCCAAAGAAAGTCTAATTGGTGGCGGAAAAAACAAGATATAGATCAATTCATTGTGATAAGTAGCAATAAAGTTATAGGCGAATGAATGGGAGGTGAACGTTGCTCGGATGCATGAGATTTTCGGACTGCGGTGCTGAACCGGATATACAAGGGGTATCTGACTATATACCAGGGAGATCTGACTATATACAAGGGGGATCTGGCTATATACGCTGGTTATATACAAGGGGGATCTGGCTATATACCCTGGCTATATACAAGGGGTATCTGACTATATACCCTGGCTATATACAAGGGGGATCTGACTATATACCCTGGCTATATACAAGGGGGATCTGACTATATACCCTGGCTATATACAAGGGGGATCTGACTATATACCCTGGCTATATACAAGGGGGATCTGACTATATACCCTGGCTATATACAAGGGGGATCTGACTATATACCCTGGCTATATACAAGGGGGATCTGACTATATACCCTGGCTATATACAAGGGGGATCTGACTATATACCCTGGCTATATACAAGGGGGATCTGACTATATACCCTGGCTATATACAAGGGGGATCTGACTATATACCCTGGCTATATACAAGGGGGATCTGACTATATACCCTGGCTATATACAAGGGGGATCTGACTATATACCCTGGCTATATACAAGGGGGATCTGACTATATACCCTGGCTATATACAAGGGGGATCTGACTATATACCCTGGCTATATACAAGGGGGATCTGACTATATACCCTGGCTATATACAAGGGGGATCTGACTATATACCCTGGCTATATACAAGGGGGATCTGACTATATACCCTGGCTATATACAAGGGGGATCTGACTATATACCCTGGCTATATACAAGGGGGATCTGACTATATACAAGGGGGATCTGACTATATACCCTGGCTATATACAAGGGGGATCTGACTATATACCCTGGCTATATACAAGGGGGATCTGACTATATACCCTGGCTATATACAAGGGGGATCTGACTATATACCCTGGCTATATACAAGGGGGATCAGACTATATACCCTGGCTTTATACAAGGGGGATCTGACTATATACCCTGGTTATATACAAGGGGGATCTGGCTATATACCCTGGTTATATACCAGGGGGATCTGGCTATATACCCTGGTTATATACAAGGGGTATCTGGCTATATACCCTGACTATATACAAGGAGTATCTGGCTATATACACTGGCAATATACAAGGGGGATTTGGCGAAATACAAGGGGGAATCTGGATATATGTACTGAACGGGGAGTCATCTGGCTATATATGATAAATGGGGATCATGTGGTTACCTATCCTAACTGGGGGGTCATCTAGCTACCTATACTGTAAATGGGGGCCTCCTCTGGCTACCTGTGCCATAAATGGGGGGGGGGGGGGGTCATCTGGTCACCTGTACTAAAGGGTAATTTCTTCATCCATAATAAAGGGGGGGTTATCTGGCTACTTAATCATTGCCACATTATATATATTTTGGCGAAACACTACTGCATCATGTGTATTTTGTAGGGAAACACTGCCCATTGTGTGTATTTTGTGGGGAAATGCTGTGCATCATGTGTATTTTGTGGGAAAACGCATGCGCAGTAGTGCGCGGCTTGCCAAAAGAGACCTTTCAGGAATCTCTCCCCTGGACCCCCCCTTTGAAAATCCTGGGTTTGCCCTTGTGCTAATCAGCTAATCACAGTTTTCTTAGGTTTCCTCAATCAAGCTGTGACCATTGCGGTATCCCTTTGTAAAGCTGTGCCAATAAATCATTATAAAATCTATCAATGTGTTTACAGTTATTCATGTCTTGAAGCCAGCCCTCCCCCTCCCCTGTTGCCACATGAACGTTAGTGTGTGTGGTGTGTTGAAGTTGAAACTAATGAAATGGGGAATGATTAGGCAAGTGGAACTTTGTTTTCACCATCTGAAAGCTCTTCATCTGAAAGGGCCAGAGTTGTACAATCAGTGTATGTATCAACCTTAGTGCCTTACTCAAAAGCCTACATCCTGAAGAGGTTCAAATTCTTGGAAACTATGATTATACTTCAAAGGGAGGTTTGGGGAGATTGATGAGGGGGGGGGGGGGGATCCTGAGGAAATATCCTGGTGGTAGTACATAATATTTTGGTTGAATGGTACATAAGGGAGTTGCCCCCATGACATGTCCTCATCAGAGACACACGGATCTGATCAGACCAGGGAAATGAACAGGAGAGCACTTCCGGGTTACAGGGCTGCAAATCACACATAACGGACATGGAAGTTCATGCTTATTTGTCTCCTCTCACTCCAACCATCCTAACATGTAAGCCAGTGGTGGAAATAGAAGAGGAAAGATGCAGTCATTATAGGTAGGGAAAGGCAACACTTATTAGTTCATAAAGTGGCTGAAGAGCCACCTATGTCACCAATAAACCAAGGGAAAACCTTGTGAAAACTTACTACATCCCCAACGCTTCAACAATGAGGACATAGGACAGCTGTCATGTCATCACAGCAGGCCAGCTCCGTCCTATTCTTCACTGTAATACAGAGGAGTGACCAACAAATAGGGCACAATTGAAACATAGTGGTTAGAACTCTCACCTTGGATCGCTGGGTCCTTGGTTCAAATCCCAGCCAGGGCACTATCTGCAAGGAGTTTGTATGTTCTCCCCATGTCTGTGTGGGTTTCCTTCAGGAACTCCGGTTTCCTCCCATATCCCAAAAATATACAGATAAGTTAATTGGTTTTCCCCTAATATTGACCCTATAATATAATAAATTCACTACATGATACATACATAGACATATGACTGTGGTAGGGATTAGATTGTGAGCTCCTGTTAAGTGACAAGACTATGTATACACTGTGTACAGCGCTGCAGAGGAGGTCAGCGCCTTGTAAATCCTATGTAATAAATCCCGTGTCTCTATGTCCCGTGTCTGTGCGTTTGTGCTACGGTGCATGTTTCGCACGAACAGCTGTTGAGCCAGGAGGAGGACGGGGCCAGGGGGACGGGCAAGTGGGCCTATATGTGTGTGCACGTCGCGGAAGTGAGTGCGGGTGAAAGCACTAGCATTGGGGAAAAATACATTCTCATGTTAATACATTCATCTTCTACAATGTGAAACTTGTTATGAAGCAAGGAACGTGACAAGTATTGATAGGTACTCCCACAATGCATGAGAAGTAACCCTGGGGTACAACTACCACATGTGCTCTTGGTCAAATGGAGTCACAGGAAGTCTGGTGTATGAAGCTATTGCTGGGCTAAACCTTAAAGCAAATACATGCAGTCAGCTCTTGAGCGCAGAGTTTTGGAAATCAGCACTGAGTTAATGCGGACCTGAACTCAGAACTTCGTCTCTGCTATAAAAGATAAGCAACATCATAATAACCATTAAAGAAAAACATTTCTTTGTTACAGCTGATACAAATCCTGCAATAAATCTGCAGATTGTCTACCTCCTGCTGTCATGGAAGCAGACATATTGTTAACATCCTGTATTTACCTATTAGCTCTCTGCAACTTGTGCGTAATCACAGATGAGGGGGAATTAGGTTAAACTCTCTAAATACATACAGGGTGCATTTCTTTATGCTTTTCTTCTGTCCTGTGCAAGAGTTCACTTTAAGTTTGAAACATTCATATCAAGTTGGTTGTGTCGTTGTGCCACCAAATAGTCTACATCGGTGACAGTTTTAAAGGTTACGAAAGAAGTCATGTTTACTATCATCAACGATGTGGCAACATAATATTTTAACTTTGATTAACTTTAAAGTAATAAAGAACAAGAAAAAGACATAGGTATGCTGAAGAGGCCAAACATATGCCAACTCAAAGGTGTATTTGCGTATTTGCCTACTCTGGATTTCCATTTGCTCACATGAGGAAAAATAAAGTCCAGACTTTTTGTTTAATACAATAGTAAATATTCCAAGGTTGATAAGATAGACCTCTGTAACTCAAGAGTCCACTAATCTTCCTTTGCAAATAAGCTATGGCAAATAATGTAAAGGCTAGGAGGGCTGACCATTGTTAATGACCAAGGCAACAAATACAAGTTGTTCTTGCAAATAATCTGAGGACTAGGTCTCAAAACATGTTTACCTGAAACTTTCACCCACCTCTACATACTAGAATAAGGCCAGTATTCACTTAACATCGATAAAATTGGCATGCACAGGTAGCGTACAGCTTTTTATTACTTATGCCGACTATATAGCGCATATTGCTCAATGAGCGCAATCTGCGCTACCTAGGTGATGGGTGCTAAGCAAGTAGTGTAATGTGCATTACCCTAGCAACGTACGCAATACCGAGATAATGCAGGTGGTGCTAATTGTGAAAAATGAGCTACACAGTCAGTGTAAGTAACAGTAAAATTGCCATGCAGCCTCTGTGCTCTGCAATTTTACTAATACATAGTGCATATGGCTCTTAGTACTTATTGTTAGAAAAAAAATGGATTCTGCTATTCATAGCTCAGTGTCTCTTAACATTATTAAAGTATGTACCCCTTACGGAGGCTGATGTCTACTAAGCCGCTATTATGCATAACACCATCTCTGGTATCTCGACAGCAACAGTAATTGTGTATAAATGCTATAGACATTCTTTATTGCTTTTAGCTTATCAAAAAGTATCATGCAGAATATATATATATATATATATACACACACACACACACACACACACACCGTATATTCCAGTGACGACTGGGCATATAAGACGACCCCCCAACTTTTCCAGTTAAAATATAGAGTTTGGGATATACTTGCCATATAAGACTACTCCTCTTCCAACACACACCAAATAACAATTTAAAAAATCGTATACTGGTGCTACGTATGAACAGATACTGGTGCTGTACTGTCTGTGGTACCCAGTATGTAACAGTATATAGTCAATTGACTGGTTGGATTGGTCAGCTCTCCTTGTCTACCTGTTTATCAGAGTGGTACGCAAGAATAGATTGTGCTGTGCCCATAAAACACGCCTCTTTCACCTATCTGCCCCACCCTCGTATCCTATTTACCTCCTTCTCTGATCTCACACATGTGCGCCTGCGCCACTTCACTGCAGTCCTCAGCAGCGAGCTCTGAGAGGCGGTAACAGGATAGGATGACACCCGGCGTATAAGACGACCCCCAACTTTTCAGAAGATTTTCAAGGGTTAAAAAGTAGTCTTATACGCAGGAATATACTATAATATATATATATATAGATAGATAGATAGATAGATAGATAGATAGATAGATAGATAGATCTCATTCATCATTTTCTAAAATTCAAGACTTGGTATACTGATTAACAAGAAAAGTGTTCCTTGAACTTAGTGGAGTTCCCCCTCTAGTTACATGTAACGCATCAATAGCCTGCGATCTAGCTCCAAGTTTAGAAGCTCTAGCTATAACTGCTGCATCTAAGCATCTAGGAGTCGTAGTTGTGACAATGCAATGAAAGAAGACCATACACATTCTCAGCACAATATTGATCTAGAAGTCAGGCCCTGGTGATGCAGTCTCATGCCAACGAGGAAGAAATAGCAAAAAAAAAAAAAAAAAATAACGCAGCAGGTTATATTAGATCTTTACAAAACATTCCCTACTAAAGTTCAGCATAATATAAATAAGACACTACAAAAATGGCAAGTAGATACCCCTGAATTGACTGAAGAGAAGTGGTCAGTCAATGTGGTGGCGCAAGACAGACTAATGGCTCTGAAATTGTTACACATGAGCAGGGCCGGATTTAGGCCAAGGCCACCTAGGTCATGACCTAGGTCACCACAGGAACAAGGGCACCAAAGCAGCAGGCTAAACTGGTGCAGCATTTGCAAGCTGCAATGCAGGCAAGTGCCTGACTGCGGTACTCTGCTGCTAGCCACCTGTGCAGTAGCCACCTTGCTCTCTGCGCATGTTTGTTTTGTGGCTATGGACTTTGACAGCATTGGAGACGAAAAAGAAGAGGAATCTTCTGCACTGGAGACGAGCGGAGAAATGAGTGACTGATGGCTGCGAGCTTACTACCTATACTGAAAGGGGGGGGGGGGAGATGGGAAAAGGAGGGATTAAGAGAGTCATCTAACTACCTATACTGAAGGGAAAGGGGGAGGGGGTCATCTGGCTACCTATACTAGGGGGGCATGAGGCTACCTGTACTAGAGGGAAGGGGGGGGAGGGGTCTTCTCGCTACCTATACTGAAAAGGGGCGGCTGCAGTGACCTTGGGCGGTAAAGAGTACAAATCCGGCCCTATATTTCCCATCAGGCTTCAGTTGAAATAGATGTCAACAAGCTGAAGCTGACTTTTATCAAGTTGTCTGTCAGTGTCCACCAATTCAGCATTATTGGCTGATAGTGTATGCAGAACTACAGTCTCTGTATCTCACTATCACCTAAAATTTTGTTCCTAGGGAATTTAGATGATGAACTTCCCTCTCAGCAAACCACTTAAGCCCGAAGGGTTGAAATTTTTTTACATCCGAGCAACTTTCACCCCCCCTTCATTTGCCAATAACTTTATCACTACTCATCACAATTCATTGATCTATATCTTGTTTTTTCCGCCACCAATTAGGCTTTCTGTGGGTGGTATATTTTGCTAAGAGCCACTTTACTGTAAATGCATTTTAACAGGAAGAATAAGAAAAAAATGGAAAAAATTCATTATTTCTCAGTTTTCAGCCATTATAGTTTTAAAATAATACATGCCTCCATAATTAAAACTCACGTATTGTATTTGCCCATATGCCCCGAGTATTTCACCGTTAAAATTATGTCCCTATCACAATGTATGGCGACAATATTTTATTTGGAAATAAAGGTGCATTTTTTCCGTTTTGCGTCCATCACTGTTTAGAAGCCCATAATTTATTAAATCATATTGATATACTCCTTTGACATGAATATTTAAAAAGTTCAGACCCTTAGGTAACTATTTATGTTTTTTTTTTATTATTATTATTGTAATTTTTTTTTTTTTTTAATTTAAACTTGTATGTGGGTATTTTTTGGTGTGGGATGTAAACAGGGTTTTTTTTAATATATTTATAGGTTTATTCTTAAAACTTTTTTTTTTGGGTGTAATTTGCTATTTGGCCACAAGATGGCCAGAATCAAAAAGTCCTGGGAGCGATCGATCGGGGGGGGGGGGGGGGGGGGGGGCGCGCGGGGCGCGCGCGCGACCCGCGGGAGTGCGCGCAGCCCAACTGGATGAGAAATCTCGTCCAGTTGGGCTTAAGTGGTTAACTATAAAACATGCTGATCCCCCCACCCCCCCAAACTTTTTCAATTGCAAAGTGCTGAAAAGTTGTTTTAAAAAGAAGTTGAAAAATTATCTCTCAGGAGGAAACGTGAATTGCACCTGGGGCTGGGGGCCAATTTTTTCCTGACTTTTCTCTTAGGAGATTCATTTTCATCCACTAGGTTCTCAATAAGATGGGCTTTCAAGGGGCATTTGTTGATGTATAAATCCCCAGAAGCTAGGTTTTTCAAGCCAGGTTTTCTTTCACAGCCATTTCTATTGAATAGGGGGATGCGGCAAAGATGCCCCCTGTCATCCCTCCTCTTTAACATGGCCCTGGAGCCCCTGGTGAGAAAATTGCATGCTCAAATTAAGGGACTGCGTATAGGAAAAATAAGTTGGTCCAAGCACTTTTTGCTGACGAACTTCTTTTGTTATCAGACCCAAAGACGCAGCTCTTAAAAGGAACCTAAAAACTGAGAAGGATATGGATTTTTCCTTTTAAAATAATACCAGTTGCCTGACTCTCCTGCTGATCCTGTGTCTCTAATACTTTTAGCCACAACCCCCTTAAAAGCATGCAGATCAGGTGCTCTGACTGAAGTCTGACTGAATTAGCTGCATGCTTGTTTCAGGTCTGTGATCCTGCCACTACTGCAGCCAAAGGCATCAGCAGGACTGCCAGGCAACTGGTATTGTTTAAAAGGAAACATCCATATTCTTCTCACTTTAGGTTCCCTTTAAGAGCTCTGGAAATCATCCAGTAAGTAGGGAAACACACTGGTTTTAAAATCAATACTGGCAAGAGTGAGATACTGATGCTCTCTAAGTTTGTACAACTGAGTAAAGGCCGGGGATACAGTTATCCAAAGATAAAATTAGATACCTAGGGGTGGATATAAGTAGAGACCCTAGCTCTTTACATACTCAACTTCTCCCCATTAATCAAATCCATCATTGCCCGATTAAACGGGTGGCAGGGAATTGTTACACTCACCGTGCTGGTGTCTTTTGGCATTCTCGTACGCGTTCTTACGTGCGCGGGAATACACTTAGTTTTATGTCCCGTCCCGTCTGGTTCCTAACGCTACACAATACGCGCAGGTGCACGAAGTGTTACAAATCTATGTACATGTAAATTATTATGCATGCACATGCTTAAGGGGTTGTGCATACCGACAGCTTGGCTAACTGTTGTTGGTAAACCTCTGCACTGAACTCTTATGATTATCCACCTGCCCCGACCTCTGGCTTGTGACCTCAACTTCCGCTGATTATTCGCCTGCCCTGACCTCTGGCTTGTGACCTTGACTCCGCTGTTGTTCTGCCTGCCCTGATCCTTGGCTTGTTTCTTCGACTACATCTTCTCCACACAGCAGAGTCTTCTGTTCTCATCGGTTACTGGTGGGGAAGTCTCAGGGGTCGTGACCTGTTGGCCATCAGGCAGCAAAGGTAGTCTGCTGCTCACTAGGAGTAGTGGCCCATCGTCCCTTGTGGGGTGCTCTGGTGAAGACCCGTGGCTGCTTAGACTCCACACTCTGGGAGAGCCCACGCCTACTACCTGTAGCTGGGTCAACAGAGCCTGCTTCCTGACTTGCTTTGTAACAAGAATACCATTGGGAGGGCAACTCTGATCAAGATGGTCAGTTTTGGCAGATTTCTGTACCCGATGCAGGTTATCTCAATGCTCTGGTAAACCTCTGCACTGAACTCTTATGATTATCCACCTGCCCCGACCTCTGGCTTGTGACCTCAACTTCCGCTGATTATTCGCCTGCCCTGACCTCTGGCTTGTGACCTTGACTCCGCTGTTGTTCTGCCTGCCCTGATCCTTGGCTTGTTTCTTCGACTACATCTTCTCCATACAGCAGAGTCTTCTGTTCTCATCGGTTACTGGTGGGGAAATCTCAGGGGTCGTGACCTGTTGGCCATCAGGCAGCAAAGGTAGTCTGCTGCTCACTAGGAGTAGTGGCCCATCGTCCCTTGTGGGGTGCTCTGGTGAAGACCCGTGGCTGCTTAGACTCCACACTCTGGGAGAGCCCACGCCTACTACCTGTAGCTGGGTCAACAGAGCCTGCTTCCTGACTTGCTTTGTAACAAGAATACCATTGGGAGGGCAACTCTGATCAAGATGGTCAGTTTTGGCAGATTTCTGTACCCGATGCAGGTTATCTCAATGCTCCTGAAGCACACAAAAGTGAGAACCTTGAACTCAATTTTACCAAATTTATATGGAGAGGGAAGTGGGTCCCTATTAGGCTGACAAGGCTGCAACTCCCCAAGGAGATGGGGGGGCGGGGGGGGGGGGGGGTCCTTAGTTTCCCAAATATTAGAAAATACAACCTTGCCTGTATGTTCCATCATGTTTGGGAATGGCTAGCAGGCACTACGTCCTGAGCCTTGGGAATTAACAGGTTTGCTTCACTCAGTTTGGACCTCTCTACCTATTTGATTAAAATACTATGCGATTTACAAGGACACCTTGGTAACATGGTGGGAGGTGCACAAGTTGTTCCATTTACCCTGGAAGGTATCAAAATGCATGCCTCTGGATTTCAGGCTGGGTATCATGCCTCTGAATTTCAGGCTGGGTATCATGCACAAGAACTATCTGAAGTGGACTGAAAAAGGGATAACGAAATTGAGGAATTTGTTGGATCTTCGGAGACCACACATGGTTGACCTTTGAGGAGGTGATGCAACAATATGGAGTTCCGAAAATGGACTTCTTGATTTATGGCCAGATGCAATCTTATGTGAAAGCTACTTTGAAGAATATTCCATATGTAGCTAAAATTCTCCCGTTTGATACTTTTCTTAAGCCGAGAGGGTAACATGTAATTTTCAGATATTCAGAGGGGGCTATCTAGTGTTGGCATGGAGGATAGGGCTATCCATAACATGGTGGGCTGGAACAAATATTTTCAGGTTTCTCAACTGGAAAAGAGCATATTAGAAAGTGAGTGCTGGACAGAGTCACTTACTTCTAAGCTTTCAAGGGTGGATAACCATATCCCACCAGGATATGTGTTTGGGATTGCCCGGCTATCCAGGTGTATTGGGATGTGGTGGTTAACTTTGCTAATAAAGTGGTGAAATGTAAGCTGGCGGAAGATCATCTACTTCTGTTTAACTCTGTGCCAAGGGATGTAGCCACAGACAAGCCTCAGAAGCTCTGGGCCATCAACTCTGGGACTTGCAAGAGGAACTGAGGCACTTAATGATTGTGGAAAAATTGGATGCTAGCATTAATAAGGAGAAGGTGACGAAAACGATTTTTTCCAGGTGGAAACCCTTTCTTCTAGCCACAGCCGAGTTATAGCAGTTGGTCACCCTATTTAAAGAGACTCCGTAACAAAAATTGCATCCTGTTTTTTATCATCCTACAAGTTCCAAAAGCTATTCTAATGTGTTCTGGCTTACTGCAGCACTTTATACTATGACAGTCTCTGTAATAAATCAATGTATCTTTCCCCTGTCAGACTTGTCGGCCTGTGTCTGGAAGGCTGCCAAGTTCTTCAGTGATGTGGTTCTGTGATGCATCTCCCCCCTCCAGGCCCCTCTCTGCACACTGCCTGTGTATTATTTAGATTAGGGCAGCTTCTCTCTTCTCTCTTACAAGCTGGATAAATCGTCCTCTGAGCTGGCTGGGCTTTCACATACTGAAGAATTACAGACAAGGGCAAAGCTGTTTGCAGGAAGAAAAGAGCAGCCTGAAACTTCAGTGCATGAGAGATGCAGGGGGAAAGAAACACACAAATGATCTCTTGAGATTCAAAAGGAAGGCTGTATACAGCCTGCTTGTGTATGGATGTATTATCTATGTGTGGACATACTGTACATCAACCTACTTCCTGTTTTGGTGGCCATTTTGTTTGTTTATAAACAAACTTTTTAAAACTGTTTTTAACCACTTTTAATGCGGCGGGGAGCGGCGAAATTGTGACAGAGGGGAATAGGAGATGTCCCCTAACGCACTGGTATGTTTACTTTTGTGCGATTTTAACAATACAGATTCTCTTTAAATATACATTTTGGTACCCAAAAGTAGATCTCCCTGGTACCTTGGGACGTTTGGAAGTGAGACCCCTCCACATAAAAGGGATACCCGCATGTGTTGACATGCTGGACTTGATTAATAGGGGAGTATTTTGAAACGGAGCAAGGAGTGATCGGGGGACAGAGGGCGGAGGGAATGAGTTGGGATGGGATGGAGTTTTTGGGAAGATTGGGAGTTCTGTAACTGTACACTCTTCATTCCATGCATGTGAATTATTTTTAACTGTGGTTTAAAGAAGTGAAGAATAAAAACACTTCTCAGCACTCTGCAATTGAAAAAGTACTAAAAAGTAGGTGGAAAAGTACTATCTTATCTTATACTTATTTTGAGAATTTTCTTGCATGGTGGTGGCTTAAAGAGGAACTCCAGTGAAAATGTAATAAAAAAGTGCTTCATTTTTACAATATTTATGTATAAATGATTTAGTCAGTGTTTGCCCATTGTAAAAGCTTTCCTCTCCCTGATTTACATTCTGACATTTATCACATGGTGACTTTTTTACTGCTGGCAGGTGATGTCACTGGAAGTAGCTACTGCTTGCTTTTTTGGCAGTTGGAAACACCTGTAAACAGCTATTTCCCACAATGCAACGAGGTTCACAGAAAGGAAACTGCCAGGACCATGGTCCTCACAGTTTCCTGTGGGAGGGGTTTCACCACAATATCAGCCACACAGAGCCCCCTGATGATCCGTTTGAGAAAAGGAATAGATTTCTCAAGGGAAAGGGGGTATCATCTACTGATTGGGATGAAGTTCAATTCTTGGTCACGGGTTCTCTTTTGAAAGACATTTTAATGACAACAAGTTAGAAAATATCACCAAGGAGAAAACCCAAGAGAAAACGTTATTTGCATATGTGCCTGGGGCCCATATGCAATTACCTTTTTCTCCTGAGTTTTCTCCTAAGTGATATTCTGAGACTTGTGAGTGGATCAGGTAGCCTCCAAAACCGCTGCCACGACGCTGTACTGTTGTGAGTTCTGGGCCACAACGCTGGAATGAGATAATAATTCTCTCATTCACAGTGTGCAGGGGGGGGGGGGGGGGGAGCAGCAGAGGGCGCAGCCAGGGAGAGAGAGCTACCCAATAGCAGCTCTGGAAACCCTTCAGGAACACCCCTGGTGGGTGTCTCGAACAGGGAATCCCTCTCCCACATGTTAACCTCCAAGACAGCAACAAATATTGCCGCTAATTTCGGGGGGCTATATCGTGCCGGGGGGAGGGCAGAGCGCAGCAGTGTGGGGACACAGGGGCAAGTCAGGAGGCAGAGAACATGCTTGTGTCCCATCTGCCCTCCAAAAAAACACCTCGGGTTCTCTTTAAATATTCATCTGTAAAAAAGTCACTATGTATCCATTCAAACAAACAAGAGCGTTCAGGCACAGTTAATTTGCAACGCGACCAATAGGACACATGCAAGCTGTTTGGAACGCAGGGTGGACAGCAGAATTATGGATAAATAACCCCTTGTATCCCCGCCGCACACCTGCACCAATTAAGCCTCATTTGAATCACTCGCAAGAGCAACCCTGCATGTTACTAGCAATGCCTCTGTACAGCCTCAAACCTTCAAAGTCACCCAAGGGATCCTGTACCAATCCCCGCCAGGCAACATACCTTGAGTGTACGAGGCTTTAGTCGCCTGCAGGGATTATTTTACGCAACACTTCAGGGCTGAGTTTTGTACAGGCGCGTTGCTAGTATGAAGGATAACAAAGTGTTCTGTTCGTATGGAGGGGGAAGGCAGGTCGACCGTGCAGCACTACGGAATAGCATGGAGTGGA